>NC_091375.1:3102199-3369699 GCF_038502225.1 Cherax quadricarinatus
ATAAGCTGGGAAGATATACTAAGCAACACAGACCCCAACTTATGCCTAGAACAGATTAACTCGGTAGCACTCGATGTATGCACAAGGCTTATTCCTCTAAGAAAAAGGAGGAGTAGATGTAAAACAGAAAGAGACAGGCGCTCCCTTTACAGGCGACGGAAAAGAATAACAGAGCGGCTAAAAGAGGTCAATATATCTGAAATGCGTAGGGAGACACTGGTCAGAGAAATAGCAAGCATCGAACTTAAGCTAAAAGAATCCTTTAGGAGTCAGGAATCGCGGGAAGAACTAAAAGCCATAAATGAAATCGAAAGAAACCCAAAGTATTTCTTCTCCTATGCCAAATCAAAATCGAGAACAACGTCCAGTATTGGGCCCCTACTTAAACAAGATGGGTCCTACACAGATGACAACAAGGAAATGAGTGAGCTACTCAAGTCCCAATATGACTCAGTTTTTAGCAAGCCGCTAACCAGACTGAGAGTCGAAGATCAAAATGAATTTTTTATGAGAGAGCCACAAAATTTGATTAACACAAGCCTATCCGATGTTATCCTGACGCCAAATGACTTCGAACAGGCGATAAATGACATGCCCATGCACTCTGCCCCAGGGCCAGACTCATGGAACTCTGTGTTCATCAAGAACTGCAAGAAGCCCCTATCACGAGCCTTTTCCATCCTATGGAGAGGGAGCATGGACACGGGGGTCGTCCCACAGTTACTAAAAACAACAGACATAGCCCCACTCCACAAAGGGGGCAGTAAAGCAACAGCAAAGAACTACAGACCAATAGCACTAACATCCCATATCATAAAAATCTTTGAAAGGGTCCTAAGAAGCAAGATCACCACGCATCTAGAAACCCATCAGTTACACAACCCAGGGCAACATGGGTTTAGAACAGGTCGCTCCTGTCTGTCTCAACTATTGGACCACTACGACAAGGTCCTAAATGCACTAGAAGACAAAAAGAATGCAGATGTAATATATACAGACTTTGCAAAAGCCTTCGACAAGTGTGACCATGGCGTAATAGCGCACAAAATGCGTGCTAAAGGAATAACAGGAAAAGTCGGTCGATGGATCTATAATTTCCTCACTAACAGAACACAGAGAGTAGTCGTCAACAGAGTAAAGTCCGAGGCAGCTACGGTGAAAAGCTCTGTTCCACAAGGCACAGTACTCGCTCCCATCTTGTTCCTCATCCTTATATCCGACATAGACAAGGATGTCAGCCACAGCACCGTGTCTTCCTTTGCAGATGACACCCGAATCTGCATGACAGTGTCTTCCATTGCAGACACTGCAAAGCTCCAGGCAGACATCAACCAAATCTTTCAGTGGGCTGCAGAAAACAATATGAAGTTCAACGACTGGGGAACGTGCCTCTTAAGGACCCCAATGGAAATACAGTCCACGATGACACGCTGACTTTCTTGAGTTATCCTGGATGGCTAACCCTCCTAACTTAAAAATTCTGAAGATACCAGAATAAAAATAATGTGTTGTTTCAAGACTTGCCTGCAGGTATGTAGACAACACCTTACGTGTCCCATTTGTAATTTATTTTTTTTTGGTTGTTTCCTAACACATTTTACCTTCTCTACCTGTCACATACCTGTGACCGGTTTTGAGGGGTTGTCTAAACCCTCGCAGCCTGGCTTTCCTGTTGATTGCCTGTTCAACCAGGCTGTTGCTATTGCGGCTCGCTGGCCCACATAGCCATCACAGCCTGGTTGATCTGGCACTTGGTGGAGGTACTAATCCAGTCCTCTTAGACTTCTCAACATTTGTTTCGGTAGTATCTCTGATAACTGCTGGTAACAGGTTGAATAGTGGGAATAAGACACATGCACAATAAAGACATTTATTGCAAGATACTTTTCGCCACTGGTGGATTTTTTGAAAAATTCACCAGTAGCCACACGTCTCCTTCAGTATGTCTTAATTGTATGTGTGTCTTGTTCCCACCATATATTAGCTTTAATATACATGTACATTAAATAGTCTTGGGCCACAAATTTGACAGTTCTTTTACTGTGCCTATTATTATTATTATTATTCTAGTTAAATTAAGAGCTAAACGCGTAGGGGTCATACAGCGCTGGTTATTGCGCCTATGGCATCCCTGCTTTTAAAACTCAGGGTTTACTTTATTTACACTTACCTATACCTCTCTCCAGTAAGTTATGGTAGTGTATAGATTTGGGGCTTGGTTCCTCGAGTGCAGTATCTTCCTTGTATGTATCAGACATTTCTTGAGGCATCTTGCCTCCATTCCATATTCACTCTCTTTTGGCTTTCCTTCACATTCACCCTGCATCTTTTCTCACCTTCCTTGCGAAGTTCAGACAATTCATATTTGACCCTCCCCACTTTCGTGTGCAAAAGCTCAATTGACTGCCACAGCTTTAATGCTCACTCCTGAACACCTCCAGTCTAATTATCATGCTATTGCAGTGTACAATAATGGTTCTAAATCTCCCAGTGGTGTCGGGTACACAGTTGCTTTTCCTGAAAAAATCTAAGATCATTTACTATAATCGGCCAATATTTTCACAGCAGAGTTCTCTAATTCTCGCTTCTGTCATGCACATTGCCACTATGTCTGCCTCGTCATTTGTAGTGTTTCGGACTTGCAAAGTGCTTTACAAGTTACCCAGAAATTCGACTCGTCCCGTCCCATCCTCCTCCGTTTACAGCTTTAGTTATGTCACATTTCTAGTACATACAAAAAGTTTTTTGTAGGGTTTCTGGGCGCGCCGATGTTCTGGGCACTGAACAAGTAAGCTCAGCTGCTTGGTCAGCTGTTTATGATCTGATTTCCCACATATGTATTCCTTTCTCAGACTATTTTGTTCAGTGCTCTGGCAACTCTGCAACTGGTGGTGACAGCGTTGGTAGACCCCTGGCTGTCTTCAAGAGGGAGCTCGACAGGCACTTAGTACCTGACCAGCCAGGTTGTAGCTCGTACATCGGTTTATGTGCGGCTAGCAGTAACAACCTGGTTGATCAGGCCTTGATCTACCACGAGGCCTGGTCACAGACTGGGCCGTGGGGGCGTTGACACCCCCGAACCCCCCTCCAGGTATAACCACATTTAGGATTTTGGCCATCTCACCTCTGTCATGTTTGAGACCACAGGCTTACCCACACTCCTCTCACTGATGAATACCACATAGAGAAACGATAAACACTTTTGCTAGGACTGTCAGGGCGCACTATTCCACCATATTGACTTGCCATATTTTCCACATTCCAGATTTCCACATGGTAAGTCAATATGGCATCAAGTCGAGGTTTAAGAACCTCAAATTGGCGCCTCTATCAGCAGGCATGCAGGATCCTGACTTGATCTAACTGACCTTGCTGAAAGTCCCAACTGTGGACCCACGCTATTTTAACAGACTAACCTGTTGCACTAACAATGATTTCTGTTTTCCTCTTGCATTGGCTTCCACCCATCATAACTCCTACCCTCGAACACACCCATCACTTACCCCCGGCCCATCGCTCACCCCCCCCGCCCATCGCTCACCCCCCCCGCCCATCGCTCACCCCCCCGCCCATCGCTCACCCCCCCCCGCCCATCGCTCACCCCCCCCGCCCATCGCTCACCCCCCGCCCATCGCTCACCCCCCCCGCCCATCGCTCACCCCCACCCGCTCACATCCCGCCCATCACTCACCACCTGTGGAAAATACTGTATATTTTCCGAAAATACAGTGTATTTCATATGTAAATTGATGGAATATATTGTAGATAATAAAAATTAATTTGTAAATAAATAAAGAACCAGCGAAATTGGTGAGTGTGGCTGGGGAGAGATGCCATTGTTTTGAACTGAGTGAATTAACGTTAATTGAAATCGGAAGAATTTTCGTCGCTCTAGAGGTTATATTGTGTTTAAAACCTCTCAAATAGGAGCTGAAATTGTTGGATTTGCAGTCCTGCATAACGTGAGCATTAGGCGAGTGGACAGGAAAGTCAGGGAACCCCAGCTAAGTCATGTCTATGTTTATGTTGAAATTCTGGCCAGTATTTTCTTCATATTTTAGGCAGGGGTTTGTGTATGACACACCAAGTAATCTCCAGACAGGTAATTCCTTCAGTGTCTCATCATAATAATATTCATAGTAATAAATTAGGCACGTCTAATTTATCTCATCTTAGTGCCTTCTCAACTCAGTGACTGGTATGGATGCAAATCTTGGGGCCTTTTTGGTTCCACATGGGCTGCAAACCAGATTTTTCTAACACACATATGTTTAAAATTCAGAAGCAAGTTAAAGACCTACTATACCACAGAGACAGGAGAGATGCTGGCAAGGCCTGAAATATAGCAAGGTAAAGACATTACCACAAAGCTAACAGGGTGCATGAATCATTCTGGGCAGCTGATTGTTAAGAGGTGAGATCCAAATGTATCTCAGGCATCACATATATCTATTAATGATTTCAGGGATCATCACCCCAACAGTCAAGTCTTGGATTAGGACTTGCATTTTGAATATATATATATATATGTATATATATACGTATATATACACACATAGTCTCTCAAGCTCCTCTCTAGTCTCTATAACTTTGTTAGCCTATTTATTATCATTACTGTTAGTTGTATCTGTCTGTACTCGCCTAGTTGTACTCACCTAGTTGAGGTTGCAGGGGTCGAGTCCAAGCTCCTGGCCCCGCCTCTTCACTGGTCGCTACACTTGCTTACACTTGATATGTTAAGACTAAAATAATTAAAATATCCTGCTTTCACTGCAGAATATTATTAGTACAGTACCAGTAACTGCATTATCTTGGAGTCTAGATGTGTATGTGTGTGTGTGTGGGGGGGGGAAGTGTTATGGAGCTATACTGTATACTGGTAGGTGATTGCACTCTTATCACATTTCACTTTGCAGGGAGGCTTGGATGAGTGTTATTCTGAGGAAATGTGTGCTATGCATTCCTATGATATCAAGAACTGCGGTTATGACACCCGGTGCAAGATGTCCGTTGGTGGAGGGTGTGGAAATGACAGCAGTGGTCCCCTGCAAATTAACACAGCAGGAAGATATGGAAGTAAGCTATGTTGTGACACACACTCCTTGGCCACTGTCACTCCTAACAATTATCAAGCAGCTCCTTCCACAATTACAAAGAGTACCTTAGGAGATGGTTGCTATGATGTCACTCTAAATGATGGCACTAGTGGTACTTACGTTAAAACAAGTTTGCAAGACATCACTGCAGACTCATCTGCAACACCTATTCGCCCTACTGAGTGCTCTTTTAGTGGAAATAAAGATAAACTTGTCCATAAGATTCCTACTAATGAGGTCATAGGACATGGAACAACAGATCTGAGTAAAGTTGAGCCTCGGAGTGAGGGAGCAGAGATGGTGGGGGGTGCAGGTATGATGAGGGCAGGTGGACGACACCACTTGGTTGACATTCATGGATTGGCAGTATTCTTGCGGCAGTCTACCCGGTGTTTGTCATGTCGAGCCTCCCGCTGCCTTTACATCACTGGCACCATCTCTGCCCACCTGGCAGCTGTCACACAGGTATGTAATAACATGCACTTACTATAGCAATAAGCAAATATTTCTGGTAAATTTCTCCAAAGCTGTATTTTATTACACAAGTAACACGCACTTAGAAGAGAGGAGCTTACAATGACGTTTTGGTCCGACTTGGATCGAACTTGTAAATGCTCCAAGTCAGTCTGAAATGTCGTCGTAAGTTCCTCTCTTCTATGTGCAGGTTATTTGTGTATTGTTCCAGTCACGGTATTGTGCCTTTTTTTGTTGTATGTATTTTAATATACAGTGGACCCCGGTTAACGATATTTTTTCACTCCAGAAGTATGTTCAGGTGCCAGTACTGACCGAATTTGTTCCCATAAGGAATATTGTGAAGTAGATTAGTCCATTTCAGACCCCCAAACATACACGTACAAACGCACTTACATAAATACACTTACATAATTGGTCGCATTCGGAGGTGATCGTTATGCGGGGGTCCACTGTATTGTGATTTTTCATAAGATTAAAAAAGTTTGTGAGTACAGGATATATTGCAGAGTAGTTGATAATGAGCTGGAAGTTAAGTTCTAGTTGTTTATCTAATATGTTTTTCATAATAGATTTGCTCTATTCTTTCACCAGGTGAAAATAACCTGTCAAAAGTGCCACTATACTACATCGCAGGCCCTTTCCCGGCCTGCTGCTGCTTCAGACGAGCCGGGTTCACCTCACCCCACCTCTCTGCAGCCTACCCCACCCTCAGACAGTCAAAGTCCCCTCCAACCCACTCCATCTAATGACTTGCATCCCTCATTGTCGTATATAGCAACCATTCACCAGAATTCATTCAAGAAACCCACAGAAAAGCAAGTACCTCCTGTAGCACTCCCTCCTACCTCCAAAGCAAATGGAACAACTAACCAGCAAGCTTTACAAAATGGACCATCCAACAAACTGCTGTCTTTGTTGTCTCTGCCTCCCTTGCAACCTTTGGAGGAAGTGTGTGTGAAGGAGGAAACACCATCATCACCCCAGATCACCAGCTCCTTCCACACTGTACAGACATCAGCCACACTTGCAGATGCTCATAAATTTCTCCCTTGCCATGAGAGGTGTGACATAACACACAGCTGCAGTCACTCTGCCTCACCTCCACCCTGCCTAGATCTTCACAATAGTGAGTTTTTGCTATATTAAACTTTGTGTGTTATTTCATGATTAAATGATTACCCAACTTTTTTTCATGCTATATTAGTACTAGTAGTGATATGTAAATATGGAGAAATATACAGTATACAACATCTGTACCATAGTATAGTAAAACAATTGAAAATGCTCTTTTTACCATTGCAAATGTCCCTCACTTTGTGATAAATGTGTTCCAAGCCCATGGCACATACAATATATAAGAATTGAATAAAAGGAAAGCAAATTGACATGTGAAAATAGAGGGAGATGTTGCAAGACCTTGACTGTACTACTGTCTCCTTTCTAGTACATTATTAGGATAATACATATTGTACATTATATTCAAATGAGTAAGGTGCTTTCACCATCAAACATAACCAATGCAATAAATGTAGAGATAGAAGAGCCATTTAGAGTGGGCCTGGAGGCATGTGAAGACTTCAAGAATTGCTTAGTCATTCAACACCTATTTGTAGGCACTGTAGGCCAGTGTTTATATGATGTTTGAACTTGAGACTTCTTCAGGCTAGGGTCATTGTGTCTAACTGTGGAAGTCTCTCAGCTTGTGCAAAACAATTCTGCCAGCTTCTTTGTAGGTTCTCCATATTAAGAAGCACTTTCAGTTCCTCTTCCTGATCAGCAGATGTAGTAGTACTGCACTATAATCTTCGTCAGGTTAGCTACATTTTTTTCTCTATTATAAAAATCGATGAGCTCCATGTTATCTTCTTCCTCATGGTTCAAGAAACATTCTCTTACCATTTTCTGTTGCAGTTAAACAACTTGTTGAATAATTGTGAACAATTTGGGTAAGCCCTTGAAGTTTATAATTCAGCCTCTCCAAAGAAATTTTTATGCACTGTTCAAGGTGGAGGACTTTATTTGATCCTCTGAAGTCTTGATGTTATTGAGGGCATCTTCACAGTGTAATCCTTCCACTATCATTATGCAAATTGCTTTCAAATGCATAAGAGTGCATTTATTTCACACACAAATTACTGGTAGAATGGGGGATCATTGCATAAAAGTGAATTCACATATATTCATCATAGACAGAGATTACTGTGTGTTGGCATTTGCAGCATAATAACTACTGTTAGGATAAATAAATACAGTTCAAACTTATAGCTTATAGTGTATAGTTTTATTTTTTCTCTTTAACCCTGCTTTTTATATATGTGTATGTGTGTGTGTGTGTGTATATATAATATATATATATATATATATATATATTTTTATATATATATATATATATATATATATATATATATATATATATATATATATATATATATATATATATGTATATATATATATGTATATATATATATATATATATATATATATATATATATATATATATATATATATATATATATATATATATATATATTTTATATATATATTTATATATATTTTTAGGTAGTAGGTTGGTAGACAGCAACCACCCAGGGAGGTACTACCGTCCTGCCAAGTGAGTGTAAAACGAAGCCTGTGATTGTTTTACATGATGGTAGGATTGCTGATGTCTTTTGTCTGTCTCATAAATATGCAAGATTACAGGCATGTCTTGCTACTTCTACTTACACTTAGGTCACACTACACATACATGTACACATTTATTTATACACACTCATCTGAGTTTTCTTTGATTTTATCTTAATAGTTCTTGGTCTTATTAATTTTCCTTTTATATCCATGGGGAAGTGGAATAAGAATCTTTCCTCCGTAAGCCATGCGTGTTGTAAAAGTCAACTAAAATGCCGGGAACAATGGGCTAGTAACCCCTTTTCCTGTAAAGATTACTAAAAAGAATAAGAAGAAGAAAATTGTCAAAGTGGGAAGTCTGAATGTGCGTGGATGTTGTGCAGATGATAAGAAAGAGATGATTGTGGATGTTATGAATGAGAAGAAGCTGGATGTCCTGGCTTTAAGTGAAACAAAGCTGAAGGGGGTGGGAGAGTTTCAGTGGAGAGGAATAAATGGGATTAGGTCAGGGGTTTCAAATAGAGTTAGAGCTAAAGAAGGAGTAGCAATAATGTTGAAGGATAAGCTATGGCAGGAAAAGAGGGACTATAAATGTATTAATTCAAGGATTATGTGGAGTAAAATAAAGATTGGATGTGAAAAGTGGGTTATAATAAGCGTGTATGCACCTGGAGAAGAGAGAAGTGTAGAGGAGAGAGAGAGATTTTGGGAAATGTTGAGTGAATGCGTGGGGAGTTTTGAATCAAGTGTGAGAGTAATGGTGGTTGGGGATTTTAATGCTAAAGTGGGTAAAAATGTTATGGAGGGAGTAGTAGGTAAATTTGGGGTGCCAGGGGTAAATGTAAATGGGGAGCCTTTAATTGAGCTATGTGTAGAAAGAAATTTGGTAATAAGTAATACATATTTTATGAAAAAGAGGATAAATAAATATACAAGGTATGATGTAGCACGTAATGAAAGTAGTTTATTAGATTATGTATTGGTGGATAAAAGGTTGATGGGTAGGCTCCAGGATGTACATGTTTATAGAGGGGCAACTGATATATCGGATCATTATTTAGTTGTAGCTACAGTTAGAGTAAGAGGTAGATGGGAAAAGAGGAAGGTGGCAACAACAAGTAAGAGGGAAGTGAAAGTGTATAAACTAAGGGAGGAGGAAGTTCGGGTGAGATATAAGCGACTATTGGCAGAAAGGTGGGCTAGTGCAAAGATGAGTAGTGGGGGGGTTGAAGAGGGTTGGAATAGTTTTAAAAATGCAGTATTAGAATGTGGGGCAGAAGTTTGTGGTTATAGGAGGGTGGGGGCAGGAGGAAAGAGGAGTGATTGGTGGAATGATGAAGTAAAGGGTGTGATAAAAGAGAAAAAGGTAGCTTATGAGAGGTTTTTACAAAGCAGAAGTGTTATAAGAAGAGCAGAGTATATGGAGAGTAAAAGAAAGGTAAAGAGAGTGGTGAGAGAGTGCAAAAGGAGAGCAGATGATAGAGTGGGAGAGGCACTGTCAAGAAATTTTAATGAAAATAAGAAAAAATTTTGGAGTGAGTTAAACAAGTTAAGAAAGCCTAGGGAAAATATGGATTTGTCAGTTAAAAACAGAGTAGGGGAGTTAGTAGATGGGGAGATGGAGGTATTGGGTAGATGGCGAGAATATTTTGAGGAACTTTTAAATGTTAAGGAAGAAACAGAGGCAGTAATTTCATGCACTGGTCAGGGAGGTATACCATCTTTTAGGAGTGAAGAAGAGCAGAATGTAAGTGTGGGGGAGGTACGTGAGGCATTACGTAAAATGAAAGGGGGTAAAGCAGCTGGAACTGATGGGATCATGACAGAAATGTTAAAAGCAGGGGGGGATATAGTGTTGGAGTGGTTGGTACTTTTGTTTAATAAATGTATGAAAGAGGGGAAGGTACCTAGGGATTGGCAGAGAGCATGTATAGTCCCTTTATATAAAGGGAAAGGGGACAAAAGAGACTGTAAAAATTATAGAGGAATAAGCTTACTGAGTATACCAGGAAAAGTGTACGGTAGGGTTATAATTGAAAGAATTAGAGGTAAGACAGAATGTAGGATTGCGGATGAGCAAGGAGGTTTTAGAGTGGGTAGGGGATGTGTAGATCAGGTGTTTACATTGAAGCATATATGTGAACAGTATTTAGATAAAGATAGGGAAGTTTTTATTGCATTTATGGATTTAGAAAAGGCATATGATAGAGTGGATAGAGGAGCAATGTGGCAGATGTTGCAAGTATATGGAATAGGTGGTAAGTTATTAAATGCTGTAAAGAGTTTTTATGAGGATAGTGAGGCTCAGGTTAGGGTGTGTAGAAGAGAGGGAGACTACTTCCCGGTAAAAGTAGGTCTTAGACAGGGATGTGTAATGTCACCATGGTTGTTTAATATATTTATAGATGGGGTTGTAAAGGAAGTAAATGCTAGGGTGTTTGGGAGAGGGGTGGGATTAAATTATGGGGAATCAAATTCAAAATGGGAATTGACACAGTTACTTTTTGCTGATGATACTGTGCTTATGGGAGATTCTAAAGAAAAATTGCAAAGGTTAGTGGATGAGTTTGGGAATGTGTGTAAAGGTAGAAAGTTGAAAGTGAACATAGAAAAGAGTAAGGTGATGAGGGTGTCAAATGATTTAGATAAAGAAAAATTGGATATCAAATTGGGGAGGAGGAGTATGGAAGAAGTGAATGTTTTCAGATACTTGGGAGTTGACGTGTCGGCGGATGGATTTATGAAGGATGAGGTTAATCATAGAATTGATGAGGGAAAAAAGGTGAGTGGTGCGTTGAGGTATATGTGGAGTCAAAAAACGTTATCTATGGAGGCAAAGAAGGGAATGTATGAAAGTATAGTAGTACCAACACTCTTATATGGGTGTGAAGCTTGGGTGGTAAATGCAGCAGCGAGGAGACGGTTGGAGGCAGCGGAGATGTCCTGTTTAAGGGCAATGTGTGGTGTAAATATTATGCAGAAAATTCGGAGTGTGGAAATTAGGAGAAGGTGTGGAGTTAATAAAAGTATTAGTCAGAGGGCAGAAGAGGGGTTGTTGAGGTGGTTTGGTCATTTAGAGAGAATGGATCACAGTAGAATGACATGGAAAGCATATAAATCTATAGGGGAAGGAAGGCGGGGTAGGGGTCGTCCTCGAAAGGGTTGGAGAGAGGGGGTAAAGGAGGTTTTGTGGGTAAGGGGCTTGGACTTCCAGCAAGCGTGCGTGAGCGTGTTAGATAGGAGTGAATGGAGACGAATGGTACTTGGGACCTGACGATCTGTTGGAGTGTGAGCAGGGTAATATTTAGTGAAGGGATTCAGGGAAACCGGCTATATAAGGGGTCTGGCCGGCACCTCACTATCAGATCCCACAACGGTTAAACACGTGACGCGCGGCGAGCCAACTTGGATAGGTCCTTGGATGCCTTACTTTCATAGTTCCTTGATAATGTGAGTAGTCATGAAAGCGCTTGGAATTTCTCTATTTTTTCAGAGTGGTTGTTTTGCATATTCTGAAATCACCTGTTTACTGTGATCTTATTGCATATATATACGTATATATATATATATTATCACACTGGCCGATTCCCACCAAGGCAGGGTGGCCTGAAAAAGAAAAACTTTCACCATCATTCACTCCATCACTGTCTTGCCAGAAGGGTGTTTTACACTACAGTTTTTAAACTGCAACATTAACACCCCTCCTTCAGAGTGCAGGCACTGTACTTCCCATCTCCAGGACTCGAAGTCCAGCCTGCCGGTTTCCCTGAACCCCTTCATAAATGTTACTTTGCTCACACTCCAACAGCACGTCAAGTATTAAAAACCATTTGTCTCCATTCACTCCTATCAAACACGCTCACGCATGCCTGCTGGAAGTCCAAGCCCCTCGCACACAAAACCTCCTTTACCCCCTCTCTCCAACCTTTCCTAGGCCGACCCCTACCCCGCCTTCCTTCCACTACAGACTGATACACTCTTGAAGTCATTCTGTTTCGCTCCATTCTCTCTACATGTCCGAACCACCTCAACAACCCTTCCTCAGCCCTCTGGACAACAGTTTTGGTAATCCCGCACCTCCTCCTAACTTCCAAACTACGAATTCTCTGCATTATATTCACACCACACATTGCCCTCAGATATGACATCTCCACTGCCTCCAGCCTTCTCCTCGCTGCAACATTCATCACCCATGCTTCACACCCATATATATATATGCACAAAACAACCACTCTGAAAGAAGAGAGAAATTCCAAGTGCTTTTGTGACTACTCACATTATCAAGGAACTATGAAAGTAAAGCATCCAAGGAAGGTATATAAGGGGTCTGGCCAACACCTCACTATCAGATCCCACAACGGTTAAACACCTGACGCGCGCCGGCCCAACTGGACAGGTCCTTTGCACAACTCACGAACAAACTATTCTACCCAAGAAAATTTTAAAAATTATTATTTGTCCAGTGTATTATTAAATTCTTCCCAAATTCTATTAATTATAAATGGATCTAATTTATATAAACCAAAGGAAATATTCATATTATTGTCAAAACTGCTTTTTATGAAACAAGATTCAATTATATTCCTGTCGACCATGGACTTGCTTGATACTACTTTCTCAACTTTTTGAAAATCAATTGGATGGTTAAAATCTCTTACATGAATAAATAGAGCATTGGAATCTTGTCCAGTTCTAATGCTATATTTATGTTGTTTTAATCTTAGTTCAATATTTTTACCAGTTTGACCGTAATAAACTTTATCGCAAATTTTACAAGGAATCTTATAGACACATCCATCAGCATTTTGGGGGGAATTCTTTATCAAAAGTTTTTTTTACTGTATCAAGATTTTTGAATACAACTTTAATATTAAAAGTCTTAAGAAGAGAAGGCATATCAACCAAGTTTTCATGGTAAGGGAGAACAAACATATTTTTAGTTGAATAAGGCTGGTTGTCCCTTTTTGGATTGTAAAAAGTATTTCTAGCAACTTTAAAAGATTTATTAATTACATTTCTTGGGTATTTTAAAACATTACCTATTTCATAAATTTTGGATATTTCCTCATCTATGAAATCAGGACTACAAATTCGTAAAGCTCTCAAAAACATTGATGAGAAAACAGACATACCCCTCTGGGTTTTCTTCTATTTTCTTTCTAGTTCTTGTTCTTGTTTATTTCCTCTTAATCTCCATGGGGGAGTGGAACAGAATTCTTCCTCCATAAACCATGCGTGTCGTAGGAGGCGACTAAAATGCCGGGAGCAAGGGGCTAGTAACCCCTTCTCCTGTATATATTACTAAATTTGAAAGGAGAAACTTTCGTTTTTCCTTTTGGGCCACCCCATCTCGGTGGGATACAGCTGGTACGTTGAAAGAAAGAAGAGATATATATCCTAGGTAGTAGGTTGGTAGACAGCAACCGCCCAGGGAGGTACTACCGTCCTGCCAAGCCACTATGCCACAGGGATGGTGAAATTCACTCTTAGCATCCAAGCACAAAGCGATATAGACAATACTTCAGAGGAACTTGGCTTACTTCTTACTGCGTGGCTTACTTCTCTCTCTCAGCTGGGTTAGAAGCTGGGTTGGCTGACTGGCTTACCCCACGAGAATGGCTGACTGGAAGACGTGTAATGATGCACACAGCACGGAGGAGCAGGTGGATGACAGGAGACAGGCTGGAAGATAGGCTGACTGGCGTTCACTTCCACAGTCTGGCTTACTGACTGGCTTAATTGCAAAATCCGGGTCAACCCCTCGGAGATTGAAGCAATTAGCACACGAACTAAGCCAGGAAGCTTGAAACGGCTGCAACAGGCTTGCAGGCTGGAGGTGGTGAGTGAGGGGAGTGAGTAGCTGGAGTGGGTGAGACAGTTCACCTTTGACCCGCCGGCTACTCACAAACAGTCTTCTAACGTCCTGAATTACCCATAAAAACTTAAATCCACGCTCCACACCGGTGCCACCATTTATCATGTGGGAGTTCGAACACGTGGATTGGGTAAAAATACTCACGTAGGCTGGAAGTACGTATATTGTAACTGAAGTATGTGGAAGGGCGCCACAGCCGATCCTGCCTCTCTCGCTCACTCTCGTATGACTGACTGGCCGCCCACAGTACCCATATGTGAGGGGGTCTTTGAATACTGCTGTGGTCAGCACAATATGAATACAGACAGTGACTCAGGCAGAGACGGTTGGTAGTGAGTCAACTACTGGTACACTGGTTACTGGTAACTGGTTACTACTACTGAGAAAGTGAGTGTAAAACGTAAACCTGTAATTGTTTTACATGATGGTAGGATTGGTGGTGTCCATTTTTCTGTCTCATAGACATGCAAGATTTCAGGTACATCTTTCTACTACTACTTACACATAGGTCACACTACACATACATGTACAAGCATATATATATATGCTTGGGTTTTCTTCTATTTTCTTACTAGTTCTTGTTCTTGTTTATTTCCTGTTATCTCCATGGGGAATTGGAACAGAATTCTTCCTCCGTAAGCCATGCGTGTTGTAAGAGGCAACTAAAATGCCGGGAGCAAGGGGCTAGTAACCCCTTCTGTATAAATTACTAAATTTAAAAAGAGAAACTTTTGTTTTTCTTTTTGGGCCACCCTGCCTCGGTGGGATACGGCCGGTTTGTTGAAAAAAAAAATATATATATATTTATTTATTTATTTTCTTTTTCAGAAATAATTCCTCTGAACCCCTCCAATGAAATAAGGGTGACCAAGGGGCTTCCAGAGAGTCAAAATTCTACAACAACACACTCGTCGGACCACCTTCATACACCACAAGCAGATAGTTCCTTGCCTCAGGTATCTTCTTTATCTTCCTCAAGTTCTGATGCTTATTCATCTGCCCCAGCTACCCCTTCTTGTACTTCATCATTATTTCCAAATTCTGGCCCCTCATTACTTAAGTTGCTGTCTTCCACAATGTTATCACCTCCATTACCATACACATTACCCCTTTATTCAGCTCTATTTCAGCACAGTCTTGCACCTGACCCTCTGCTGGAAACATATGAAATAAAGAGGAAAGTAGAAAAAGGCTTGGAGGAATCTTTACGCCTGGTGAGACACATGATCCAACAGGGATCCTCCTCTCAGTCTTCAGTCACAGCATCACTAAGAGAAGCAAAACTGACAGGAAACAAGGAAGATGTACAAGAGAATTCTCAAAATCTGTCCATACCCGCACTTGCAGATTACAAAGATTTTAAGAATTTCAATCAAATGTCCAGCAACTTCAGTTTACAATCAACAGAAGTGGATAATTTAGATACACATAATTTTTCCAAGAGATGTAATGAAAAATATCTCCATGAAGACAATAGTAAATCAGCACATGACAAATGTTTCTTTAAGAACTTCATTGGTAATAGAAGTAAGCATACAAAAAAGAGCAGACCAAAAAGACGATCAAAGCTTAAAGGCACTGGAAAAAAGCGATCTCATAAGGAAGATCATGAACATGGTGAAAGAAAACGAATGAAATCATGTAAAAAGCATAAGGATAACAACACACAATCTTTTCCTTCCACAAAAGAGGAGGGCAAGGACTCGGTAGATATTTTGCGCAAATCTCTACCTGTAATTCATGTTCGTCTTGTTGGCTCCGAGTTCAATATTCAAAATGAAGGAAGGGAATACAGTGTTACCATACCTGGCGACTGCACTTCACTTGATAAGAAGAAAGAATGCAAACAAGTTTCTGTTGATAAATATGGCCTCAAAAATGAAAAGTCAGGAGAGATGATTGAATCACGGGTAAATTTATCACCTAACCAAGCAACAGAATGCACTCATGACAGAACAGTGCACAGATGCAAATCAAAAATTCATAATGTGTCTGATGTGAGTACCTCTTCCTGTTGCAGTAGTTCAGAGCTCTCCAGTCAGTGTAAACAAGAACCTTTAAATTTTAATTGTAAGTGTAACTTATTAACAGTGGGAAGCCTAGGACAGTCTTACACTGCAAAACCATTACAGGATGGATGCTGCAGTAGAAGACAGCAAAAGAAAGAGTCAAGTTCTTCTGGGGTTCAGACACTGGATGCTAAAGCTGGACTTAGAGAATTAGCAAATTTCCTTGATAGAAGCACCAGGAAAGAAAATGAAGCTGGAAACTTTGATATATCTAATGAAATTATCGATAACTTAGAAAGAAACATTAAGGTTGTAATGCGTAAAAACTCCATGAAGATGGCCATACAATCTTTACTCAAGAAAGATGCACAAAGAAAACCCAAAGTTCAGTTATATAGGGAGCCAAAAATTGCAGGAGAGAATGAGGTAGAAGTCCATGCAGACTTGCATGATATGGAAAGAGAAGTGAGAGGTTGCTGTTTCCAGGAAGATGGCAACAGCATGTCCTGGAGATTTCATGATCTTCTGTCCAGTGACACTGGCTCCAGTTCCGACTCCGACACAAGTGATGGGCAACTCATTATTGATACAGATGGCTAAAATACACAAATAACCCGCACATAAAAGAGAGAAGCTTACGACGACGTTTCGGTCTGACTTGGACCATTGACAAAGTCACACTGTATCGTTCACACGGTATTGTGCCTTTTTTGTTATTGATGGCTAAAATGTCTCTTAAGTAATTCTGAGTGTGTGTGTGTGTGTGTGTGTGTGTGTGTGTGTGTGTGTGTGTGTGTGTGTGTGTGTGTGTGTGTGTGTGTGTCAAATATTGTGAGTAGATTATAATTGGTATATCTTTAAAATTGAACAATAAACTACATGTGAATAAACGATTTAGCATAGGTATGCACCATTTGTAAAATCTGTAGTGAAGGCTTTGTTACACATCAGTGCTAGTCATATTTGGGTGTGATATTTCTTCTTAGGTACATATAAATATCTCTTTAAAAGAGTAGAATGAAAAGAAGTGTTATATCTGCAAGCTTGATATTTACTTTTTGATCATCTTGTATAATAAAGAAACTTAAATGTAAGTTAACAGTTGTCATTTGTGACAAAAGACAATGAGTAGCTTAGGAGCATCAGTTTGTAGTAGTACACACATGTAGTTCTTCAAAAAAGTGAGGATAACGTATTGTATATTGCTGCTTCACCTATTAATATTCTGGGCAAGGCCAACAACCAAGAGAAGGTATGCACAATCAGTGGAAATCCATTTAGTGCATGTTTAGCAATTTGGCCTGACCATAATGCTTTTTGAGGTTTCTTTTTTTAAAAAGCTGGACTTAAATACTGTATATTGCATTTTTTTTATCTGGTCATGCCCCCTCTGTGAGTGGCATCTTCCATGTTGGAAAGTAGCTAGAATGTTTATTACTAACCTAACACTCCTGTACTTACTGTTGCACACAATAATATTTGGATGACTTTCATTCAGTCATATGAGCAAGTCACTTTCCATCCATTGTCTCCAGTATCAAAGGTGCAACAATACAAGGTTAGTCATTCATAAAATGTAGGTTTGACTGTCTTCAAAGATGTTGGTGAATAGATCTTGAGCCATGAAATTGAAGCTACTCTTTTCTTCAGCAGATCAAACTTGAATACCTCCTCTTCCCACGTGCTGTGTGACTCCCATGGGATCAGTAACATACACAGTATAATATTAATAGGACCCCACCAGACGTAAGTCTGACCTATTTTTGGGTTATCCTTGTAGGTAATTTACACATGTCATTATGTATGAAAATTGTACTTATGTGTACCTGTACCTAAATAAACTTACTTAGGTTTGACTTTTGGCAATAGCCAGGCTTCTTGAGGTGTAATTGATTGTAAGCTTAAGTAAAGCTGTTCAGGGTGATTATTATTATACTCATGGGGAAATGCTGAACTTGTAGGGGTCATATAGCATCCAGGAGTGGGAGGTAATCTGCTATGATTACTGGAAGGGGATGCTAGCTCCATTTCCATAAATCAAGAGCCCTTCACCAGTAAGGCACTCTTCCCTCCTTCAGGGGACTTAGTGATAACTTTGCCAAACAAGTTAACATTCATTTAGAATGTTTAGTAAGTTTATGTCAAGTATATTGTATTGAATTTTGCATGATTGATGGTACAAGTACTGGTGATACATGCACAATACTTTTATTAGTATAGATGTTGGTACTCTTGCTGTTTGTTGATAATGCTTGTATATGGAAATAAATGGTATAAAATACCGACACAAGGGAAATATGAACACACATGCAGTATAATGTGATCCTTTATCGACAACGTTTTGCCCACACAGTGGGCTTTTTCAAGTCACAGACAGATCTACCTGGGGTGGAAGGTATGCGAGTATTTATAGTCAGGTTCAGAATGCTGGGTCAGGTGGAGAATGCTGCATGTGATGATCTGTAACTCCACTCAGTAGATCATCACATGCAGCATTCTCCACCTGACCCAGCATTGTGAACCTGGCTATAAATACTCGCGTACCTTCCACCCCAGGTAGATCTGTCTGTGACTTGAAAAAGCCCACTGTGTGGGCGAAACGTTGTCAATAAAGGATCACATTATACTGCATATGTGTGTATATTTTCACTGCTTGTATATAATGATTCCGATGAGCCACTTGGGTATTACTGCCAGAGCCAGTTTAAGATTTTGTAGGCCACTGGGCTACAGGTACTGTAAGGTGCCCCCAGTGAAATTTTCAAAAGGAAAAAAATTAACCACAACAGTTCATTATATATGTGCTGTAATAACATACTATAATTATAAACTTTATAGGTAGTAGGTTGGTAGACAGCAACTGCCCAGGGAGGTACTACTGTCCTGCCAGGTGAGTGTAAAACTGAAGCCTATAATTGTTTTACACGATGGTAGGATTGCTGGTGTCTTTTTGTTTTCTGTCTCATACACATGCAAGATTACAGGTATGTCTTGCTACTTCTACTTACACTTAGGTCACACTACACATACATGTACAAGCATATATATACACACCCCTTTGGGTTTTCTTCTATTTTCTTTCTAGTTCTTGTTCTTGTTTATTTCCACTTACCTCCATGGGGAAATGGAACAGAATTCTTCCTCCATAAGCCATGCGTGTTGTAAGAGGCAACTAAAATGCCGGGAGCAAGGAGCTAGTAACCCCTTCTCCTGTATATATTACTAAATGTAAAAGGAGAAACTTTTGTTTTTCCTTTTGGGCCACCCCGCCTCGGTGGGATACAGCCAGTGTGTTGAAAGAAAGAAAGAATTATAAACTTACAGCAGTAACTGTGAATGCTTTTCACTTAATCTCTGGAGGTCCTCCAGTTGGCAGAGGCCCCTGGGCTGCAGCCCATGAAGCCCATGCCTTAATCCAGCCCTGATTACTGCCTATAAGATTTGCTCTGAACCACTGGTTTTACATGTTTCTTAAGTCTATTGTTTGTGTCCATTCTCACATCGAACCCTATTTGGAAAAGGCGTCTTCTGTTTGTAGCCCAATATTGGTGGCTGTTGAGTCAGTTGAGAAGCATAAAGCAGGCTGTATTCATATTAGACCCATTTCTTCCTCTACATTAGAGAAATATATTAGTCATACCCATTGTTAGGTCTTGTAGAAAATGAAGGCTTTGGAAAAAGTGCCTTCATAATATAATTGGGGATTCCACACTGCTTGAGATATACGAGGACAAAACATAACCATAGTTTACAGTTAGTAGTAGATATCATTATGTAAACAGAACCCAGGTGCTAAAGTTGTCAAGCTCTTCTAAGACACAGACAACTCACTGGCAAGAGGATTTGTTTTTAGACTTCGTAAGATAGCTCGGTATAGCATTATCAGTATACAGTGGACCCTCGACCAACGATGGCATCGATTAACGATAAATCTGACTAGCGATACATTTTAACGCAAAAATTTTGCCTCGACTAGCGCTTAAAAACCCGACCAGTGCTATTCGTTCCGTACCATACGCGTCCACTTTGGCCTGAGCGCGCCTCACTTGTCCCTTTGGTGCCAGTGTTTACAAGCCAGCCAGCCACCGCGGTCGCTTCCAAACATACAACTGGAACATTTCATATTATCACAGCCTTTTTAGTGATTGCACCTGCAAAATAAGTCACCATGGGCCCCAAGAAAGCTTCTAGTGCCGACCCTACAGCAAAAAGGGTGAGAATTACTATGGAGATGAAGAAAGAGATCATTGATAAATATGAAAGTGGAGTGCGTATCTCTGAGCTGGTCAGGTTGTATAATAAACACCAATCAACCATTGCTACTATTGTGGGCAAGAAAACGGCAATCAAGGAAGCTGTTCTTGCCAAAGGTGCAACTATGTTTTCGAAACTGAGATCGCAAGTGATAGAAGATGTTGAGAGACTTTTATTGGTGTGGATAAACGAGAAACAGATAGCAGGAGACAGCATCTCTCAAGCGATCATATGTGAAAAGGCTAGGAAGTTGCATGACGATTTAATTAGCAAAATGCCAGCAACTAGTGATGTGAGTGAATTTAAGGCCAGCAAAGGTTGGTTTGAGAGATTTAAGAAGCGTAGTGGAATTCATAGTGTGATAAGGCATGGTGAGGCTGCCAGTTCGGACCACAAATCAGCTGAAAAATATGTGCAGGACTTCAAGGAGTACATAGACAGTGAAGGACTGAAACCTGAACAAGTGTTTAATTGTGACGAAACATGCCTGTTTTGGAAGAAAATGCCAAGCAGGACGTACATTACTCAGGAGGAAAAGGCACTCCCAGGACATAAGCCTATGAAAGACAGGCTTACTCTGTTGATGTGTGCCAATGCTAGTGGTGATTGCAAAGTGAAGCCTTTATTGGTGTATCACTCTGAAACTCCCAGAGTGTTCAGGAAAAACAATGTCCTCAAGGCTAATTTGTGTGTGCTATGGAGGGCAAACAGTAAGGCATGGGTCACTAGGGACTTTTTCTATGACTGGTTACATCATGCATTTGCCCCCAATGTGAAAAATTACCTAATTGAAAAGAAATTAGACCTTAAGTGCCTCCTGGTATTAGACAATGCTCCTGGTCATCCTTCAGACTTGGCAGAGCGACTTTCTAGGGACATGAGCTTCATTAAGGTGAAGTTTTTGCCTCCTAATACCACTCCTCTCCTGCAGCCCATGGACCAACAGGTTATTTCCAACTTCAAGAAACTGTACACAAAAGCTATGTTTGAAAGGTGCTTTGTAGTGACCTCAGAAACTCAACTGACTCTAAGAGAGTTTTGGAAAGATCATTTTACCATCCTCAATTGTGTAAACATTATGGGTAAGGCTTGGGAGGAAGTGACTAAGAGGACATTGAACTCTGCTTGGAAAAAACTGTGGCCAGAATGTGTAGACAAAAGGGATTTTGAAGGGTTTGAGACTAACCCTGAGAATCCTGTGCCAGTTGAGGAATCCATTGTGGCATTGGGGAAGTCCTTGGGGTTGGAGGTTAGTGGGGAGGATGTGGAAGAGTTGGTGGTGGAGGACAGTGAAGAACTAACCACTGATGAGCTGCTAGATCATCTTCAACAGCAAGAGGGCACACCTGAGGAAACTGCTTCGGAGGAGGGGAGAGAGAAATTGAAGAAGTTGCCTACTTCTAAGATAAAGGAAATGTGTGCAAAGTGGCTTGAAGTGCAAACCTTTTTTGATGAAAATCACCCTGACACAGCTACTGCAAGCCGTGCTGGTGACTATTACACTGACACTGTTGTGAACCACTTTAGGAAAGTCATAAAGGAACGAGAGGTACAGGCCTCTATGGACAGATATGTTGTGCGACAGAAGTCCAGTGACTCTGAAGCTGGTCCTAGTGGCATTAAAAGAACAAGGGAAGTAACCCCAGAAAAAGACTTGCTGCCTCAAGTGCTAATGGAAGAGGATTCCCCTTCTAAACACTAACACCTCTCCCCTCCTCCCATCCCATCAATCATCACCAGATCTTCAATAAAGGTAAGTGTCATGTAACTGTGCATGTAATCTTCAGTTTGTGTGTATTAAAATTAATATTTCATGTGGTAAAATTTTTTTTTTTTCAATACTTTTGGGTGTCTTGCACGGATTAATTTGATTTCCATTATTTCTTATGGGGAAAATTAACTTGACTAACGATAATTCTGACTAACAATGAGCTCTCAGGAACGGATTAATATCGCTGGTCGAGGGTCCACTGTATAAGCTATTCTAAGTATCAGGGCTGGTAGGATGCATATACAGTATACGAACCTAACCACAATATTATTATTTATGTGAAGTGCTGAACTTACATGAATCATTTAGTGCTGGAGTGGTGGAGGAGCTAGTTTAATATCTTTATTATGCACCCCATACCCATCCTGTGGGCAGTAGTCAAAAGATTACAAAGGTACATAATGGGTCCAGTGATTGGACCCCAAAGTTATGATGGCTGAACTAGTTACAAAGGTAATGAACTCCAGGTAGATCTGGTCACAATCATGGCAAGTTAGAGGTAATGAATCAGCCTCACTCCTATACATGGTTACAGTCATGAACAAATTACACCTGGTCACAATTGTAATGAGTTATAAATACAAATATGTATTAAGTGGGTCATACACCCACACGAGGGTGCACGCACAGACACATGCACACGAGCGTACGAATATATGCATACACCCAAGCACGCATGCACGCGCACACATACACACACATACACACACATACACACACATACACATACACACACATACACACACATACACATACACATACATACACACACATACACACACATACACACACACACACACACACACACACACACACACACACACACACACACACACACACACACACACACACACACACACACACACACACACACACACACACACACACACACACACACACACACACACACACACACACACACACACACACACACACACACACACACACACAGTTTAGTTTAATATCTTTATTATGCACCCCATACCCATCCTGTGGGCAGTAGTCAAAAGATTACAAAGGTACATAATGGGTCCAGTGACTGGACCCCAAAGTTATGATAGCTGAACTAGTTACAAAGGTAATGAACTCCAGGTAGATCTGGTCACAATCATGGCAAGTTACAGAGGTAATGAATCAGCCTCACTCCTATACATGGTTACAGTCATGAACAAATTACACCTGGTCACAATTGTAATGAGTTATAAATACAAATATGTATTAAGTGGGTCATACACCCACACGAGGGTGCACGCACAGACACATGCACAAGAGCGTACGAATATATGCATACACCCAAGCACGCATGCACGCGCACACATACACACACATATTTATTTATTTATTTATTTATTTAGTAATTTAAGCATACAAACAGAGGTACAAAAAATACAGGTAAGAGCAGCATGCCAAAGCCACTTATATGCATAGCATTACGGGCTGGCTTAAAATTAACTTAAGATTAACTAAGCAATGATGAAATCAGTGATAAAACATTATTGTAAACAGATAACTATAAAGCACAAATGAGTATTACAAAGACAGGTCATATGGTTGCTTGCATTGCTGTACATTCAGTCGAATGGAGTATTCTGTTAGGTAGTGTATTTAAAAAAATAATAAAGTAAGATTGGGTCCTAGGTTTAACATTTGTGTGATATAATTGTGAGTAACATATAGGATATACAATTTATAAGGTTTAGTTATTCAGTATTTATTTGGTTTTGAGTGAGTAAGTGATCTTTGAGAAGAGACTTGATTTTATAAACAGGTAGTGTTTCTTTTATATTTACAGGTAATGAATTCCAGATTTTAGAGCCTTTTATGTGCATTGAGTTTTTGCATAGCATGAGATGGACACGAGGAACATCAAAGAGTGATCTGTGCCTTGTGTTATGGTCATGTGTTCTGTTGAGGTTGGCAAGGAGATGTTTGAGGGGAGGGTTAATATCAGAGTTAAGTGTTCTATGTATGTAATAGGTGCAATAATAAGTATGGATGTTTTGTATGGTGAGTAGGTTGAGTGTTTTGAATATTGGTGGAGTGTGTTGCCTGTAGTGAGAATTTGTTATTCTAACTGCAGCCTTTTGTTGGGTAATTAGTGGTCTGAGATGGTTAATTGTTGTTGAGCCCCATGCACAAATTCCATAGGTGAGATAGGGGTAAATAAGAGTGTGATAAAGGGCCAGGAGGGCTGACTGTGGAACATAGTACCGTATCTTCGATAGTATGCCTACAGTCTTGGAGATTTTCTTAGAAATTTGTTGTATATGTGTATGAAATTTGAGTCTATTATCGAGGTGGATTCCTAGGAATTTTCCCTCTGTTAGCTTTGTAATAGGTGATCCGTTTATTGTTATGTTAAGAGGTACATCTGTAGCTCTGTTACCAAACTGAATGAAGTAGGTTTTGTCAATGTTTAGTGTAAGTTTGTTAGTCCTCATCCAGGTAGATATTTTCTGTAATTCGGTGTTTACAGTATTGGCTAGCGTGACTGGGCTCGGGTGAGAGAAGACGTATGTAGTGTCATCTGCAAAAAGTGTGGGTTTGAGTAATTGCGAAGCATTTGGTAGGTCATTTATGTATAGGAGAAAGAGAAGAGGGCCAAGGACACTTCCCTGTGGGACACCAACTGTAATTGGTTGTGCGGAAGAGCTTGCCCCATTTGCGTACACATATTGGCTTCTGTTGCTGAGGTAAGACTTGAGGTAGTTGAGGGAGTGCCATCTAATACCATAGTGTGACAATTTTACGTGGAGCAAGTCATGGTCAACTGTATCAAAAGCTTTACATGCACACACACACACACACACACACACACACACACACACACACACACACACATACACACACACACACACATACACATACACATACACATACACACACATACACACACATACACACACACACACACACACACACACACACACACACACACACACACACACACACACACACACACACACACACACACACACACACACACACACACACACACAGGGGTGGGTTGATTGCATCTTCTTGGACTGCAAGAAGGCCTTTGACACAGTTCCTCACAAGAGATTAGTGCAGAAGCTAGAGCATCAGGCGCATATAACAGGAAGGGCACTGCAATGGATCAGAGAATACCTGACAGGGAGGCAACAACGAGTCATGGTACGTAATGATGTATCACAGTGGGCACCTGTGACGAGCGGGGTCCCACAGGGGTCGGTCCTAGGACCAGTGCTATTTTTGGTATATGTGAACGACATGACGGAAGGGTTAGACTCAGAAGTGTCCCTGTTTGCAGATGATGTGAAGTTAATGAGGAGAATTAAATCTGATGAGGACCAGGCAGGACTTCAAAGAGACCTGGACAGACTGGACACCTGGTCCAGCAAATGGCTTCTCGAATTTAATCCTGCCAAATGCAAAGTCATGAGGATAGGGGAAGGGCACAGAAGACCGCAGACAGAGTATAGGCTAGGTGGCCAAAGACTGCAAACCTCACTCAAGGAGAAAGATCTTGGGGTGAGTATAACACCGAGCATGTCTCCGGAAGCACACATCAATCAGATAACTGCTGCAGCATATGGGCGCCTGGCAAACCTGAGAACAGCATTCCGACACCTTAGTAAGGAATCATTCAAGACACTGTACACCGTGTATGTCAGGCCCATACTGGAGTATGCAGCACCTGTTTGGAACCCGCACTTGATAAAGCACGTCAAGAAACTAGAGAAAGTACAAAGGTTTGCAACAAGGTTAGTTCCAGAGCTAAGGGGAATGTCCTATGAAGAAAGATTAAGGGAAATCGGCCTGACGACACTGGAGGACAGGAGGGTCAGGGGAGACATGATAACGACATATAAAATACTGCGTGGAATAGACAAGGTGGACAAGGACAGGATGTTCCAGGGAGGGGACACAGAAACAAGAGGCCACAATTGGAAGTTGAAGACACAAATGAGTCAGAGAGATAGTAGGAAGTATTTCTTCAGTCATAGAGTTGTAAGGCAGTGGAATAGCCTAGAAAATGACGTAGTGGAGGCAGGAACCATACACAGTTTTAAGACGAGGTTTGATAAAGCTCATGGAGCGGGGAGAGAGAGGGTCTAGTAGCAACCGGTGAAGAGGCGGGGCCAGGAGCTAGGACTCGACCCCTGCAACCACAAATAGGTGAGTACAAATAGGTGAGTACACACACACACACACACACACACACACATACACACACATACACACACACATACACACACACATACACACACACATACACACACACATACACACACACATACACACACACATACACACACATACACACACACATACACACACACATACACATACACACACACATACACACACACACATACACACACACACATACACACACACATACACACACACATACACATACACACACATACACACACATACACACACACACACACACACACACACACACACACACACACACACACACACACACACAGGTAAGGAGGGAGGCCCAGCGACAGTATGAAAATGACATAGCATCGAGAATCAAGACTGACCCGAAACTGTTGTATAGCCACATCAGGAGGAAGACAACAGTCAAAGACCAGGTGATCAGATTAAGGACAGAAGGTGGAGAACTCACAAGAAATGATCAGGAGGTATGTGAGGAGCTGAACAGGAGATTCAAGGAAGTTTTTACAGTAGAGACAGGAAGGGCTGTGGGAAGACAGAACAGAAGGGAACATCAAGAGGGAATATACCAACAAGTGTTGGATGACATACGAACAACTGAGGAGGAGGTGAAGAAGCTCTTAAGTGACCTTGACACCTCAAAGGCGATGGGACCGGACAACATCTCCCCATGGGTCCTTAGAGAAGGAGCAGAGATGCTGTGTGTGCCTCTAACCACAATCTTCAACACATCCCTTGAAACTGGGCAACTACCTGAGAAATGGAAGACAGCTAATGTAGTCCCCATATTTAAGAAAGGAAACAGAAACGAGGCACTAAACTACAGACCTGTGTCTCTGACATGTATCGTGTGCAAGGTCATGGAGAAGATTATCAGGAGGAGAGTGGTCGAACACCTGGAAAGGAACAAGATTATAAATGAAAACCAGCATGGGTTCATGGAAGGCAAATCTTGTATCACAAACCTCCTGGAGTTTTATGACAAGGTAACAGAAGTAAGACACGAGAGAGAGGGTTGGGTAGATTGCGTTTTCCTAGACTGCAGGAAGGCCTTTGACACAGTTCCCCACAAGAGATTAGTGCAGAAGCTGGAGGATCAGGCACACGTAAAAGGAAGGGCACTGCAATGGATAAGGGAATACCTGACAGGGAGGCAGCAACGAGTCATGGTACGTGAAGAGGTATCACAGTGGGCGCCTGTTACGAGCGGGGTCCCACAGGGGTCAGTTCTAGGACCAGTGCTATTTTTGATATATGTGAACGACATGATGGAAGGAATAGACTCTGAAGTGTCCCTGTTCGCAGATGACGTGAAGCTGATGAGAAGAATTAAATCGGACGAGGATGAGGCAGGACTGCAAAGAGACCTGGAGAGGCTGGACATGTGGTCCAGTAACTGGCTTCTCGAATTCAATCCAGCCAAATGCAAAGTCATGAAGATTGGGGAGGGGCAAAGAAGACCGCAGACAGAGTATAGGCTAGGTGGACAAAGACTACAGACCTCACTCAGGGAGAAAGACCTTGGGGTGACCATAACACCGAGCACATCACCGGAGGCACACATCAACCAAATAACCGCTGCAGCATACGGGCGCCTGGCAAACCTGAGAATAGCGTTCCGATACCTTAATAAGGAATCGTTCAAGACACTGTACACTGTGTATGTTAGGCCCATACTGGAGTATGCAGCACCAGTCTGGAACCCACACCTGGTCAAGCACGTCAAGAAGTTAGAGAAAGTACAAAGGTTTGCAACAAGGCTAGTCCCAGAGCTCAAGGGAATGTCGTACGAGGAAAGGTTAAGGGAAATCGGACTGACGACACTGGAGGACAGAAGGGTCAGGGGAGACATGATAACGACATACAAGATACTGCGGGGAATAGACAAGGTGGACAGAGATAGGATGTTCCAGAGAGGGGACACAGGGACAAGGGGTCACAACTGGAAGCTGAAGACTCAGACGAGTCACAGGGACGTTAGGAAGTATTTCTTCAGTCATAGAGTTGTCAGCAAGTGGAATAGCCTAGCAAGTGAAGTAGTGGAGGCAGGAACCATACATAGTTTTAAGAAGAGGTATGACAAAGCTCAGGAAGCAGAGAGAGAGAGGATCCAGTAGCGATCAGTGAAGAGGCGGGGCCAGGAGCTGAGTCTCGACCCCTGCAACCACAATTAGGTGAGTACAATTAGGTGAGTACACACACAGAATCAAAGGGGTGTTAGGAAGTATTTCTTCAGTCATAGAGTAGTCAAGCCGTGGAATAGCCTAGAAAGTGACGTAGTGGAGGCGGGAACCATACATAGTTTTAAGGCGAGGTATGATAAAGCTCATGGGGCAGGGAGAGAGAGGACCTAGTACCAATCAGCGAAGAGGCGGGGCCAAGTGCAAAGTCATGAAGATTGGGGAAGGGCAAAGAAGACCGCAGACACAATATAGTTTAGATGGCCAAAGACTGCAAACCTCACTCGAGGAAAAAGATCTGGGGGTGAGTATAACACCGAGCATATCTCCTGAGGCGCACATCAATCAGATAACTGCTGCAGCATACGGGCGCCTGGCAAACCTACGGATAGCGTTCCGATACCTCAGTAAGGATTCGTTTAAGACTCTGTATACCATCTACGTCAGGCCCATACTGGAGTATGCAGCACCAGTTTGGAATCCACACCTAGTCAAGCACGTCAAGAAGTTAGAGAAAGTGCAAAGGTTTGCAACAGAACTAGTCCCAGAGCTACGGGGATTGTCCTATGAAGAAAGGTTGAGGGAAATCGGCCTGACGACACTGGAGGCCAGGAGGGTCAGGGGAGACATGATAACGACATATAAAATACTGCGCGGAATAGACGAGGTGGACAAAGACGGGATGTTCCAGAGATGGGACACAGACACAAGAGGTCACAATTGGAAGTTGAAGACTCAGATGAATCAAAGGGATGTTAGGAAGTATTTCTTCAGTCATAGAGTAGTCAGGCCATGGAATAGCCTAGAAAGTGATGTGGTGGAGGCAGGAACCATACATAGTTTTAAGGCGAGGTATGATAGAGCTCATGGGGCAGGGAGAGAGAGGACCTAGTAGCAATCAGCGAAGAGGCGGGGCCAGGAGCTGTGACTCGACCCCTACAACCACAAATAGGTGAGTACAAATAGGTGAGTACACACACACACACACACACACAGAATCAAAGGGGTGTTAGGAAGTATTTCTTCAGTCATAGAGTAGTCAGGCCGTGGAATAGCCTAGAAAGTGACGTAGTGGAGGCGGGAACCATACATAGTTTTAAGGCGAGGTATGATAAAGCTCATGGGGCAGGGAGAGAGAGGACCTAGTAGCAATCAGCGAACAGGCGGGGCCAGGAGCTATGACTCGACCCGTGCAACCACAAATAGGTGAGCACACACACACACACACACACACACACACACACACACACACACACACACACACACACACACACACACACACACACACACACATGCACACACACACACACATGCACACACACACACACATGCACACACACACACACACACACACACACACATGCACACACATACATACATATGGTAATGATTTATTTACAGCTAGCAAAGTCAGGGTATTTCTCCAGAATGGTCTGTCATATACCACTGTGGATAAAATACTTTACCATTTCTTGAACATTTCTGAGTGAGTTGTCTCTAAATTCATTAATTTGATCGCACTCCAGTGCATAATGATGCAAGGTGTGACAATAGTCCATCTGGCAAAGTTTACATTTCGTTTGGTCTACATCTGGTGGTGGTGATTTAACCTACCATAGATACTTGTAACCCAGCCGGAGCCGGGTGGTAGTGACTTCCAAGAGTCTGCTTATCTTGTTGGATGCACCATAGACATGTGGCTCCTCCTGCATGATGGAATGATGATAGATGGACTGACTGGTGTCAATCTCCCTAAGTCTTAAGTCAATAAAGTTCAATTGAAGTTCTTTTCATATTATTGTTCTCAAACTGCTAACTGACAACCCAAGATTGTAATCTACTCCCTCTTTGAAAGCATACAGCTTAGCCAATTTATCAGTTTTGTCATGCATCTGAAGACCAATGTGAGATGGAATCCACAGCATGTGCACTCTGACTCCACTGTCCACAATTTATATTTAATGAGTTGAGAGCATTTGTGGATGACAGAGAATCAGTTACAATTAAAGTGTCAACCTTAGATACATGGATGCATTTGAGTGCAATGAGTATGGCAAACAGTTCTGTATGAAGGGTAGAGGCCCAGTTATTGATGCGTGCTCCAATTTCTTTGAGAGCCATCACTCTGTATGACAACAGCAGCACTACCAGCTGCACCAGTGGACTGGTGAACAGAACCATCGACGTAAATAATTTGTGAAAGATTGTTCTGTGTGACTAAGTTATCAATACAGCTTAAGGCATCATGTTTGGCTTCAAGATGAAGCTTTGGTTGTGATTTAAGAAGAGTTTTAGGGGGAAATGGAGGAATGGTAGTTTGGAATGAGGTAATGCTTACCTCCATTCTTTAAGCTTGAAACTGACACTACTCTTGCTGGTCAGGTTTAACCATAGGGAAACATTGGCAGCCAGCCATAATGAAGATTTTACCAATCACAGAATGAATATGCCTGGAAAGTATTTTCACAGTTCTTTAGGAAATAACATGCTATGTTCAGTCTGTTCTTTAGGAAATAACATGCTATATTCAGAAGCCACTCACTTTGTGGCTTTATTCTAAAAAGTGCACTGGTTCAAAACAGGCAAGGCAGTCCACACTATGCAGGTTTATAAGTGCACTTTAGAAGAATTAGTCTTTTAGAATCTCATATTTAGAATTGATTGTCCAACAGTGGTATTGAGGCAGTATTAAAGGTCCTGGATCAGTGACAAGTTCCCATATGATCACCAGAACGAATCCTAGGCTATGTTGTATCTACACCCACATATTATTCATGTAGGACAATGACCAAGTTGAGACTCGAGATTTGTTTCCCTACTTGCCATAGCTTATGGTACAAGTGTGTGAACACTGCTTATGCTGCAGATATCACCATAACACTTCCAATTCCATTAACCCTTTGACTGTCGCAACTCCAAATCCTGAAGTGTTTCCTGGTGTTGCAAAATATTTGAAAAAAAAAAACAAAACAAAAGATTTTTTCTTATGAAATGATAGAGAATCTTTTCCTGATGATAATGACACCAAAACTACGAAATTTGATGGAACACTTACAGAATTACACTCGCGAAGTTAGTGACCTCGGCAACATTTATGAATCGGCGATTTCACCCAATTTGAGCCCTATTTTCAGCCAATTCCATTGTTCCAGTCCACCAAACTCATAGCTATTTCTTTAGAACTCCATTTGTTCTATTGATTGAGTACAAGAAACTGCCAATTTACCAATTTCAACTACCCAATAAAGTGGTCAGAAATTGGCAATTTGGCCAATTTCATGCAAATTAAAAAATGTCAATTTCAAAATAGCGTCCAGAATGAACAATGCAGACATTCCTGGCACTAAAATAACATTTTCTCTCTTCATCAGTCACATCTCCAGGCCCCTGTTATAATACTCTTGGTTTCTATTTTGAATTTTTATTCACACAAAAAATAGAAGATTTTCTGTCATGCAGACTACTGCAATATTGTGATAATTATATAAATAATGGCAACCCATTCGTAACTGTGTATTAGAATGGCTAGTTGGACATTTATTGGTCAGTGACATTTGTTTACTCTTGAACATCTGCAAAAATCAAACATTTCTGCCACTTTGAGTTCCATTTCAAGATCCTTTTCATAGTAAAATCAATCAAAATCACTTCTATTTCTATAATATGTTTTCCATTCTATCAAATGAGACCAAGAAAACAAGAATACAACCATAAATACTATACGAAAATGCACCTCAAAGTCGGCGTTTTAATCCAAAAACACGGTTAGTTTTTTTCTCATTATGCACTGCATACTGCAGGATTTTTTATACAAACTAGTCAGGTCCAACTCGCACCCACCCACACCCACTCATGTATTTATCTAACCTATTTTTAAAACTACACAACGTTTTAGCCTCAATAACTGTACTCGGGAGTTTGTTCCACTCATCCACAACTCTATTACCAAACCAGTGCTTTCCTATATCCATCCTGAATCTGAATTTTTCCAACTTGAAAGTTTGTGATATTTTAAAAAGTTTAAACCCAAAAGGTTTAACACCCTTTTGAAACAGTTCACGGGCCTGGGTTTGAGGTTTTTGTTACTCTATTTTCTGAGACCATGCACTAGTTATGCAACGGCATATTTTATTACCCCCCCTGTTCTCAAAATCTATTATTTGGAATACTAGTTTTTTTTCCGGGGAAAAACTAGGGGAAAGGTTAAAATTTACACACATCCTTCACTGTCATGATCAACCAGATTATTTATTGAAAATCTGCCCTTAATCTTCTTCATCCCCTAAAAGAACCTTTGGGTTTCCCTTGAACCCCTTAACCTTAGCCCATAATCCCTTTTGTTTTTTTCTTTTTCTTTTTTTTCTAATTGAATATATTGATTTTAATCCCCCCCTTTTTTGATACACCATATATGCCTCTTTTGACCAATGAGATGTTTCAATCTGTTTTTCAAACCTTTTTGGGATCATTTTTGGACAATTTCGGAAAAAAGTTTCTGGGAGTGAACATGCCTAAAAAACCATATTGGCAAAAGATCCCTCCTGACCCGCGTGGACATCCCATTAGCCCCCCAGGTTTTTTTCAGCCATGAAGTCCGCCAAGAAAATCGGGACGAGATTTGATTGCATTATTTGATTCCATATATATTAAACTAAATGATTTGGGGATCCCTTTCCAAAAATCATCATTAACCTTTTTAAAATTTAAAGTACTCTTTGTTGGCAAGAACCAAGTCAAGAGGTGTTTCCCTGGTTCCCCCCAAACCCTTTTAAAGCAATCCTGAACCAACAAAATCACTAGACTCAAGATTTCTTATATTGTTCCAATCAATTTGTTAGTTAAAATCTCCCCTTATCCCAAATTTTTATCTAGATGCCCTTTTGAATTTGTCCAAAACTTTTCGCATCCCCCATCAAGGTTTGGGGCCTTTTAAAACACACCCAGAATTAATTTTCACATTTGGGGAAAAATAAAAACAGATTGTGTTTGTGTTTTCATCTTATATCATGTCTAAAACAACAATTTAAAATTTTTTCTTGAAACTCCTCCCACCCTTTTTGTTGACTTTTGTGTGGAAAGTTTATAACCGGTTGCATTCAGAAGGGATTTCTCTAAGGTTGAACCCGGCCTTTATCCAAAATTCTATATTACCCAATTTAAGTAATTTTTGTCATTTTATTTTGACTCCAATTTTATATAAACCAGGGGTAGTCAGTTGCCCTCTGCCATCTCTCTTTTTTTTGTTGACTGTTTTCCAAATTTGGAAAATTTTTTTTTGAATATTTCTTTTAAAAATTCCCGAGGTATCCCGAAATGGTGTTTTTCCCTTAAAAGCGCCTGGCCCACAAAAACCAACCCCTTTTTAATCTTCATTTAAAATTGACAAATCATTTTTACCCCTCAGAATTCTAATGAAAACCCCCATCCCCCAGGAAACCCATCCCTTTTCTAATTCATTTTTCAAAAAAAGGGTTGCAATGTGGGGTTCAAATTCCCCTTGGTTTTTCTAAAATTTAAAGCCGCCCCAGACCCAAATTATTTCCCACTCCTTTTAGGAAAAATCAATGACGGGGGTCCCCCCTTTGACCTTTTCTTTATGGCTATTTTTTTTGGGGGCAGCCCCTTTTTCCGCCCTTTGTTTATCCCCTTTTTAAAAGATAATTTGTTCCATTTCCAAAAATATTATCCTTATAAAAAACAGTGAAAACCCCCGTTTTGGGCCCCGAATTTTGTTTTTTTTCACAAATTTTTTTGTTTTATTGTTTTTTTTAGGATTAATTTCTTCCATCCCCCGCGGGCATTTTGGGGGACATTGCTTTTTTTCATTTAGTGAAAATTTCCCTTAATTATCCAAATTTTAAAAACTTTGTTTGTCTTTTTTTGTTTGATTTAAAAAACCCCCAAAGGGGAAACTTATGGAGAGGCATGGGAGGGAGAAGGGAGTGGGTTTAAAAAAAGCTCCCCCTCCCCCTTTATTTTATCCCAAAAAAGCTTTATAAAATTTAAATGGTTTAAAAAGTTTTTTTATTATTTTTTCTCATGTAAAAAAGTAACATGTTTTCAGTTATTTTTAAATATAGTTATTCTTTAAAAAATATTTTTTTGGAAAATTTTTTTTTCTGGAAAGATTAATTGTATTTATTTTTCTTTGGGGTATATTCCGCCTTGGCCTTTTTAGTTTACCTTGGGAAAATTTTCGCCCGGGGGCCAGATTAAATTTGATTGATTAAAAAGTTTCCCCGTATGGGGTGGATAAAACCTTCCCCCCCCAGCGGCCCTTTTTTGGGTGACTGGGCCAAAGGGGTCTCGATTTCCTAAAAAAAAATTGTTTTCTAATTTTCCATTTCAATTTTTAAAAATTTAAAAAGGGGGTTTTTTATGGGCATCCCCTGGAGTTTTTAGATCCGCGCTGCTCGTGATTTTTCTTCTGAAAGAAAATTTTCCGGTAACACCCGGGAAAATGCGTTGGGGGGGGTCTTTTGCCTGATTGGAAATTCTTTTGTTTGTTATTCTTATTAAACTTGAAATTTGTGAAAAATTTTTCCAAAAATGAAAGAAAAAATGGCACCTTTTAAAAAAGTTCCTTTCAAAATTACCTCCCAGCGATATTTTTATGGTTTTTTGGTTTTTTTCATTGTTTGGTTTTTGGGAAAAATGAAAATAATTTAAAAAAAAAAAATTTTAAATTTGGTTTTTCCGTGAATTTTCTTAAATTTAACCAAAACAGAAAATTTGATTTTTTTGGTTACAGGGGGGATATCATGGTGAAAGAAAAAAGCAGGGCCCCGATAGTGGGACAAAAGGGTTAAAAACGGGAGCAGGGGGAACAAAATGAAGCAGGGGGGAAACAAACGAGGCAACAAGGCGAAAAAAAGAAGGTTTTAAGGGAAAAATGAAAGCGTAACAGCAACGAAGTGGGTGAAAAACAAAACGGTTAAAATATACAGGTGGGAAAATAAACACAAAAGGGGAAATTAGGTTTAAAATTAAGAACAAAATTCCAGAATTAAGGTCACAATTGTACTTAAATATATCTTTCAGTTATGCTGTAAATACTTTCTGCTGTACACACACATGCATGCATGCATAGACACATGCACACACATATATATATATACATATCGATCCATCCATCCATCTTGGGGTGAGCATCATGCCGAACACATCTCCTGAGGCTCATATCAACCAAATGACTGCTGCAGCATATGAGAGCCTGGCAAGCCTGAGAATAGTGATTCGACATCTAAGTAAGGAGTCATTCATGACACTGTACACCATGTACATCAGGGCCCATATTGGTGTATGCATCACCAATATGGAACCTACACCTGGTCAAACACGTGTAGAAATTAGAGAAAGTGCAGAGGTTTGCAACAAGACTAGTCCTGGAGCTGAGGGTTTGTCCTATGAGAAGAGGTTAAGGGAACTAAACCTGACAACACTGGAGGATAGGAGGGATGGGGAACACATGATAGTGACATATAAAATGCTGAGAGAATTGACAAAGTGGATATAGACTGTTTCAGAGATGTGGCACAGCAACAAGGGGTCACAGCTGGAAGTTGAAAACTCGGATGAGTCAGAGGGATGTTAGGAAGTACTTATTCAGTCATAAGAGTTGTCAGGAAATGAAACAGTTTGGAGAGTGATGTAGTGGAGGCAGGATCCATACATAACTTTAAGAAGAGGTATGATAAAGCTCATGGGGCAGGGAGAGTGGACCTAGTAGTGACTAGTGAAGAGGCAGGGATAGGAGTTATGACTCGATCCCTGCAACCACAATTAGGTGAGTATGTACACACACACAACCTACCTCTCGGTGTATATACTGTATACAAACCTTTCAGAGTATATACACCAAGACATTCCTATTTCTCAATGTACTGTATATACTTGTATATAGTCTCTTGAGTGAAAGTCATAATTGTTCTGGTAAAGTAATAAATACTTTAGGCTTTTTGACTGCCAGGATTTAAAAGTTCCTGTATTGTGTGTTTTAGCCTTCTTATACATTAATCGCTAAAAGCATTCAGGATTACAGGAAACTATACCAAGTCATCCTCTTTTCCCAGGTCTACGTACCTGGAAAGATAGGATGTCCATATATATAGAGGTAGACGGATAACACAGACTGAGATGTACATCTACAAGTTACATGTGAACCCGAGTTTGCTCATAGTAATCGCTATAGTAACTGTAATAACTTAAGTACCTTTATAACACTGTACTGCATGCTTAAGAGGAACTATGAGAAATAACAACAGTATATAATATTGTGTATCACTGACTATAGAAGGGTGAATGTTTAGATATCTCTTCCATAGCCAGACTAACTGGAGCAACTCCAAAATATGTATTGCTTAGTTTATATACATTTTGTATATTTTAAGACTTATTTTTTTGAGTTAAAGTATTCCTGATATTAGTCTACTTGGGGTTGCAGCCTTAATAAAAACCTCATGCAATTGATAGTTTTAAACCTTACAAATTAATTGTATTGTTATATATGATTAGTATTTGTATTGACTGATTTGTTAGAATCCTAGATAATTTTTCTTGTGTGTTGGATGACAAAGATATATACAAGTCTCCCTCAACATTCGCGAGGGTTAGGGGATCAAGAGGCTCGCGAATGTTGAAAAACCGTGAATGTTTGGTGCCCCAATATATTGTAGGGAAATATATTACAATACTACTTCCTTAACTTGTTGAACCATGAATAATCATAAAATACATGAAAATGTCGTAAATTGTACTAAATATATACATGTTATGCTTTAATAACGTATGTTATTTAATAACATGTATGTTATTAAATACCACAGACTCCACCACTGCGAGTCCCTACTACCCTCTCTCCGACCCCTGCAACTGGCAGCCAGCCCTCCCACCACTCAGTGTGGTGAGTGTTTTGTTTGTTCATTATTTGCTATTAAACTACAGAATAAATAATGTAAACCCATTCATGACTGCATATTGGAATGGCTATTAGGAAAGGTATTAGACGGTGACATCTTGTGTTTACTCTTGAACACAGCAAAGAATCGAACATTTCTGCTATTGCTAATAATAACAATAGTAATAATAATAATAATAATAAATATGATATAATTGAAGAAGGAAATTGTACAAAAATACGAGGGAGTGGTTGACACATCATCAGTGTGACTGTTTATGCTGGAGTGAACATCAGTCTCCCTGCTCTTCCAAACATTTCACAATAATTCAGCGGTTGAGGCAGTGGTATTAAATAACATATATGTTATAAATAATAATAGTACATGCTATTATTAATAACATGTAACATTTTTTTTTTTTTTCAACGTCGGTCGTCTCCCACCGAGGCAGGGTGACCCAAAAAAAAGAAAGAAAATCCCCAAAAAGAAAATACTTTCATCATCATTCAACACTTTCACCACACACACACATTATCACTGCTTTTGCAGAGGTGCTCAGAATACAACAGTTTAGAAGCATATACGTATAGAGATACACAACATATCCCTCCAAACTGCCAATATCCCAAACCCCTCCTTTAAAGTGCAGGCATTGTACTTCCCATTTCCAGGACTCAAGTCCGACTATATGAAAATAACCGGTTTTCCAGAATCCCTTCACTAAATATTACCCTGAACTCCAACAGATCGTCACTATCATTCGTCTCCATTCATTATCTAACACGCTCATGCACGCTTGCTGGAAGTCCAAGCTCACCCACACAGATCGTATGTATTTAATAACATGTTATAAATAATAATAGTACATATTATTAATAACATGTATTATTATTAACATGTATGTTATTAAATACCATTGCCTCAATCACTGCCTCTACCACTCCAGTCACACTCAATCTACAAGCACCAAACACAATGAATTATTGTGAAATGTTTGGAAGAGCAGGGAGACTAATGTTCACTCCAGCATAAACAAAGCCACACTGACGATGTGTCAACCACTCCCTCGTATTTTTGTACAATTTCCTTCTTCAATTATATCATATTTATTATTATTATTATTATTATTATTACTATTGTTATTATTAGCTGTAGCAGAAATGTTTAATTCTTTGCAGTGTTCAAGAGTAAACACATGATGTCACCGTCTAATACCTGTGCGAATTGCCATTCCAATATGCAGTCATGAATGGGTTTACATTATTTATACTGTAGTTTAATAGCAAATAATGAACAAACAAAACACTCACCACACTGAGTGGTGGGAGGGCTGGCTGCCAATTGCGGGGGTCGGTGGGAGGGTAGTAGGGACTCGCATTGGTGGCGGGAAACTTAAATATGATTTGGCGGCTGGGAATTTGGTGGCTGGGAATTTGGCGGTTGGGAATTCGCGAATGTGTGAAGCCCGTGAAAGTTGAAAACGTGAATGTTGAGGGAGACCTGTACATACTTGGTGAATTGGTTCTTTACAGGGGTCCCTTGGTGCTGGTGAGGGGATTTTGAGTAAAGGAATTAGACCTGGTCTTTCCTTCTTGGACTGAACCTGGTTTACCTATCTTTCCTCAGGAGCTATATAGCCCCTACGAGTTTAGTGCTTCTCCCTAAACATAATATTTACTGAATTAGGGTTCTTCCAAAAATCATAGAAAATTAAATAAGATTTGGTTATCTTTGAATGCATTGCCTGGGCTTTTGAGGTGGATTTTCTCTTGATATTTTATAAAGGATATTAGTAAAGAACAAAAAGGCACAATAATGTGACTGGAACAATACACAAATATGTAACTCGCTTCTCTCTCCTGTGTGCAGGTTGTGTAAGGATATTAGTAATTAATATACTACACTTACTAGTTACAATAATGATATGCTATAGCTTATTCTTGTGCTGTTATACTCTGTAGGGTTCAGTAAGCCTGCAGCTTATCAAGGGTAACTCAGCCAAAGACAAAGTGGCATCCAGGTAGTTACTCGTCCAGATAACTGTCAGACCCAGTGGTGTTTATTATCAAAGAAAGCGCTAAACCGACAATGGTCATGCAGCACCAGTGGTGTTTAACCTCACATTATATAATATTCATAGGGAGCTGCATGACCCTTGTCGGTTTAGTGCTTTATTTGATTATAATAATAATCATGGGGGAAGTGACAAATGCATGAGTCACATTACAGCTGAGGAATGGGAGGTAACTAGGTTTGATTCAGGAGGGAAGTAGATTCAGTTTCTTGGATTGAGAACTCTTCACCAAAACAAGGTAACTTCTACAGCACCATCATCATTGGCATGTTGTGTTTAGTTACATCTCATGGGTACATATTATGTTCACAAAATGTTAAACCTGTATGATCTAGGTTAGATACATCAACCTCCAGATAGCAGCATGATGTTATGGGTGAAAATAATCTTAAATGACAGTGTTTACATGATCTGACACATTCCAAAGAATAGTTCCAAGTTTTATCTCATGTTTGTATTGTAAATTATTTGTCATGTAGTATATATATGTATTGTGTAGTTGTACTGTCTTAATACTTTTTTTTTTACAAGTGGTTTCTCTTCAAATTATAAAAGTTTATATACTCTTGTTGCTGCTAAATGACTATTTGTCCAAGAAATTAGTTACCCTCCACTTATTGTGATCAAACCTGATCCTTCCTATTCCCCCGGCATTGGGAAATGGGATCTATTACAATATAGTATCAAATTTATCACTAACTACACTGTTACCTACAAAGAGCAGCCACAACAAAAACATTGTATGTAGAATGGTGTATCATTGTTTTCATCTTGAAGTGAATAATTAGCATTGTATTTCATTATTCTATCTACTGTATGCAATAGACATTACATCATTTATCAGTATATTATAGTAACCACTTTTATTTTAAGCAGGGAATTTTTAAACACACAGGGATTCAAATAGCAGCTGGGGAAAGGGAGGCATTCAGTTTTGATCTGGGGAAAGATATGATGCAAGTTCCTTGGATCAAGAGCCTCTCACTGGTATAGTATCCATTTTTTATGGCATACAAAATGTGGTCTTGGATATGGTAATCAGGTTTTCAAATCTCCACTCTGGGTGACAGAATGCCAGAATGCAGCAACTGCGGCCTGGTCATGGACCGGGCCGCGGGGGCGTTGATCCCCGGAATAACCTCCAGGTAACCTCCAGGTAGTAGTCTGTCAAGAAGTGGAAGCATAGTACAAGCCATTTTTTTTTGTTTTTTTTGGGGGGGGGGGGGGGGGGGGGAGCCAGAGTCAAATTATGACTTCCGCAGTTGGAGAGACCTTTCGAATGCAAAGGCAAAATTGAGAAATTAGCCAATAGAGTAAATGAATTGTTATACAGTAGACTTGCAAGTTTCACTCTACCACAGATCACATTTTCACTATATCACAATTGAAATTTCTTTCCCAAGATCATATTTTGTGGGAAAGTGACTGTGTAATTGTGCTGTAAAAATTACACACACACACACACACACACACACACACACACACACACACACACACACACACACACACACACACACACACACACACACACACACACACACACACACACACAAAAACAAAAAAAAACAAAAAAACACAAAAAAAGGCTCAGCCCTAAAAACACTGGTATACGGATTTCTGAGAGCTCAGGAAAGTTGACTGCTGATTTAGAGAGAGAGAGAGAGAGAGACTGCAAGTGAGAGTGAGAGACTGAGACTCTCAATACAGCATAAAGTTTTGTAGTCCTAGAAACCAACAATGATGAGACCTCCCACATCATTTTATAATACTACTGCATGTTTTTTTGTAATTAATTTCTCGACTGTTTTCATGTTTACTTTGGTATAGGTACGAGTTCCTATATGTTAGGGCACAATTTGATAATTAATGTGGCTTATTTTTACCAGTATTGACAGCAAGTGATGGTGGTGGTAGCTGATACTGCCTGTCATGTATTTGTATAGTTATTGCACAAGGCAACATCAACCCTCTACATGCACTTATATCAGCAAGCAAAAACAACCATTAGTACAAGTTATGGAAATGTGGCATATTTTTATAAGGGACATCCCGGCATACAGGAAGGTGTATTTTATTTTGCGACAGAACACAAAAAAAAGGCAAAACGGGGAGAGAGATGGTACAAAGGGAAAGGGGGGAAAGGGGATGGAGAAGACAGACGGGAGCCCCAGCCCCGGGAAGAAGATCAAATACAGCCTCCTCACAATTTCCCTTTAAAAGCCCCCCAAACCCAAGGTCACCCCAATTAAAACCAAACACTAAAAAAAAACCCCCCAACCCCCAATCCCCCACCCCCCCAACAAACTCCCCCACAGCAAAAACCCATAGTTCCTTACCAGGTCCCCCACTTCCTCCAATATACCTCCCAGCCCCCGGTCTTAAAAAGTTGAAGGTGTGGTATAAAATGCAGATGGAATAACAAAAAAACCAAGGGGGAGGGGACAAAAAGAATAAAAGAGACACCCCCAACAAAATTTCACAGAAACAAAACCTCACCAGAAAAAACAGATTCAATCCCCATCCGGATCCCAAATCCTCGGGAAAAAAACAGAGGGGGAGAGGGGAGGGGGGGTTGCACTGCTCTTTTAAAAACCAGTGGGATTTTGAAAAAGGGAAAGGGGAAAATGGATCCCCGGGGGCCCGAAAGGGACTTCGTGAAAAATTTCCAGTCGGGACAAAAGGTGATAATTGCGGAATGTAAAACCCACCACAGAACTGCAGGGGGGCCCAAAAGAAGTCTTTGAGAGCAACAGAGCAATGATCAACCACAAACCGGGTGGGGAGGCACACAGGGGGAAAGCAAAGTTACTAGTTATGGGGTTTAAAATACGGGGAGATTGACGGGGAAAAACCCGGGGCCCCCATAGAGTCCCGAAACATGGAGAGCCAAGATGATGGATGTGGTATGGAAAACCTCTTGCATCAACATTTAAGACACACCAAGAGAGAGAGGAGAGGATGAACCAGCAAGGCTGGGCTTGTATTCACCATGAGTATTTCCCGGACACCCGGGTATCATGTATAAAAGGCCCCCTGGGGCTGGTAATCAGGGTTTTCCCTTCCCGACTACATGGTTGAGCTAAAGTGGGGGGAAAAGTAGCAGGAGAAGGCGGGAAAAACCAAACTCCAAAGGAAGTTTTCGGGCATAAAGATTTCCCTTTTCAAGACTTGAGTGGGAGGGGAACGGGAAAAGAAACCGGGCCAAAAATGATGGACTTTGCAAAAAAATCCCGGGAAAGGCCCCAGGGGAGGTTTGTTCCCGGGAAACAGAAATAATGGGAAGAACAGAAAGGGTCCTTGGTTCCCCAAAAGGTGTGGAAGGAAAAAACTGGGTGTACTAGAAATAAAAAGGTACAGAAGACAGAAACCCCCAGGAAAAAAAAGAAATCACCCGAAGAGCCAAAAACAGATATGCACAGATAAAAAAGGGGGCTCAGAGACAATTTTGAAAATGACATAGCATAAAAAGAAAAAGGACTGACCAAAAAGTTGTACAGCCCCATCAGGGAAAACAACAGTCAAGGACCCGGGAATCAAAACCGAGGGAAAGGGGAATGGGAATTCAAAAAAAGACCAAAAAGGTATTCAAACTCAACAGAAAATTTAAAGGGGGTATTTACAGTGGGAAAAAAATGGACTCCAGGGGGAAAACAGAACGGGGGCCCCCGAAGTGGTGGAAAAATACATATAACCAAGGAGGTGGGGCTATCCCAACTTGACACCTCCCAAAACGGTGGGGCAGACAACATCTCTCCAGGGGCCTTTAAAAGGGCAGAGAGATATTGTGCGACCTTCCCAAATCTTCAAACATCATTTGAAACTGGGCAACTCCGGGGGTATGGAAAATGGCAAATGTAATCCCCCAATTTTTTAAAGGGGGGACAGACCCGGGGACTAAACTAAACCTGTTCACTCCCTGTTTTAGTTCCCCCGGGCCCTGGAAAGATCATGGGGAGAGTGGTGGGGCACCCGGAAAAAAAACAAGGGATAATTGACAACCAGCACGGTTTTTAGGGAAGGAAAATCACCAAAGTCCCCAAACCTACTAGGTTTTTGAAAGGTGACAGAAGTATGACAAAGAGAGAGGGGTGGATGGGGCCATATTTTTGGACTGCCAAAAAGGCCCTTTGGGGCCCGTTCCCCTCCAAGAGGTTAATTTCAAAAACGAGGGTCAGGCACACATAACCCCGGAAGGCACTGCAATGGATCAGGAATACCAAAAGGGGGGGAGCCAAGAGTTTGGGGCCTTGGCGAGGTGTCAGAGTAAAAAACCCGTGAAAAACGGGGGTTTTTTCAGGGTCAGTCTAGGACCCCCGTGCTTTTTCTTTTTGGATATGTGACGACATGCGGAAGGGATAGCTCAGAAGTGTCCCCCTTTTTAGATGATTAAGTTAATGGGAAAAAATCAAAAAGGATGAGGGTCAGGCAGGACTCAAAAAGGGCCTGGACAGGCTACAAGCCTGGTCAGCCCGCTCCTTGAATTTAACCTGCCAAAAGCAAAATGTGAAAATTGGGGGAAGGGGCCAAAAAAACCGCGGGGCACAATATAGTTTAGATGGCCAAAACTCCCAAAAATCACTCATGGAAAAAGATCGGGGAAATATAACACCGACATATCTCCTGGGGGCATCAATGAATAACTCTGCAGCATCGGGGGCCTGGGGAAAAAATAGGATAACGTTCGATATAAAGGAAATTTGGGTTTAAAACTCCCGCCAATTTTGTCGGGGCCCCTTTCTGGGTAGCCCTTTTTTTAAAATCACCCGTCCAACCCCGTCAAAAAATTAGAAAAATTTAAAGGGTTTGCAACAAGACTGGGCCCAGAGCTCCCGGGTTTCCCCGAAGAAAAAAGGGTTTAGGGGGTTTGGCCTGGCGACACTTTGGGGGACAGGAGGGTCCGGGGGAAAATATTGCGACATAAAATACTGCCGGAATGACAAGGGGGGGGCAAAGACTGGATGTTTTAGAGAGGGGCCCGAAAACAAGAGGTCCAAAATTGGAAGGGAAAACTCAAAATGAATCAAAAAGGGGTGTTGGAAGTATTTCCGGTCCTTAAAATAGTGGCCGGGAAAAGCTGGGGTGTGTGGGGGGGAAACCTCAAGTTTAAATGTTGGAAACTCATGGGGCAGGGGAAAGGGGGAAATAGCAATCAGCGGGGGGCGGGGGCCCGGAACTGTGACTGGAACCCCCGCAACAACAAATGGGTAATTAAAACACACACACACACACACACACACACACACACACACACACACACACACACACACACACAGGAAAATCAAGTCCCCCCACAACCCTAAAGCCCCCCAACCGGGTCAACCCCAGTGCAACCACTTTAAACCAAAACACCCATGCCATCATTCCCCCCACCCACTGCATTACAAACCCCCCCCACAGCAACCCCCCATGCCTTTATCAGGTCCCCCACTTCCCAACCCCAATCCCTCCTAGACAAGTTTTAGAGAAAAGGGGAAGGTGGTAAAAATGGAGGGAATAAAAAAAATATGAGGAGGGAAAAAGAATCAAGGAGACACCCCCAACAAAACACCACAGAAAAAAAACTCCCCAGAATAATAACAGATTCAATTTTTTCCATCCGATATCAAACCCCAGGAAGAAGAGGGGGGAGGGGGGGGAGGGGGAGTTGCCTCTCATTAAACCAGGGGGGTTTGAGAAAGGGAAGGAATGGATGGCAGGGAAATTGACTCAGTGGGAACAATCCTAAGATGAAAATTTTTGCCCCACCAGAATTGCAGGGGGCCCAAAGAAAAACTACGGGAGAGCAACAGAGAAAGGTTCCAACACCCAGGGGGCCCGGAGGGCAAAAGGGGGAAGCAGTTATAGTTATGGTGTTTCAATCAAAAGGGAATTATGGAAAACCTGACCCCCATGAGGTCCCAAACAGTTTGGGATGGGTACGGGAAAAACCTCGCACAACATGTTAGAACATACCAGGAGAGAGGGGAGAGGATGAACCAAAGACGGACCTGTATTCCCCTTTGACAGTTCGACCGAGGATATCATTTTAAACCTGGGAGCAGTGATCATGGGGTTTTGGCATCGATACAATTTGGGCTCCGTAGAAGAGCAGGTAGGGTGGGAAAACCAAACAAAAAAGGGGGGAACTACTAGGCATGGGGAACTTCCTTAAAACATTCAGTGGGAGGAACTGCAAAAAACCTACAAGAAATGAGGGACATGGGCAACAAAATGGGGAGGGAGGAGAGGTTTTTTCCCCCAAGGAAAAAAAAAGGGGAAGAAAAACGATTCCTTGGTTCACCAAAAGGTGTGGGGAGGAAAATTTGGGTAAAAGGAATGGAAAAGGTACAGAAGACAGAAACTCGGGAAAATAAAGGATTAGGAAGACAAAACGTAGGGCCAGATAAGAAGGCCCAGGACAATAGAAAATGAATACCCAAAAAGTCAAGGGAACCCGGTTGCAGCCACATCAGGAGGCAACAGTCAGGAAGGAATAACTGAAAGGGGATGGGAATTCCAAGCGCCAGAGGTATGTCGGGATAAAATTTTTAAAAGAAATTTTTAAGGGGAAACCAGAGGATCCAGAAATCAAAACGGGGACCCCAAAGTGCGGGATGGTAAAATAAAAAGGAGGAGGAGAGTGCTTGCAACTTTAAACCCTAAAGGGGGCAACACCCTCCGGGGGCCCTTAAAAGAGGGACAAAATATTGTGTGCCATTAAAAAGATCTTCAACACATCTTTTAAAACTGGGCAACCCTGATATGGAAGATCAAAGACCCATTTAAAAAGGAGACAGACGAGGCACTAAAAAAGACCTGTATCATAACGTATAGTATGGGGGAAGGTCATGGAGGAGAGGGGGGGCACCTGGGAAAAAAACAAGGTATAATTGACAACCCGCCGGTTTCAGGGGAAAGGAAATCCTGTGTCACAAAACCATTGGGGTTTTTTGAGAAGGGGAAGAAGAGAGGTACGATGCATTTTTTTACTGCAAGAGGGTTTTGCGCTGAGGGTCAGGCACCATAACAGGAAAAGGTTTTCAATGGGTCAGAGAATACCTGACAGGGAAAAACGAGTCATGGAAAGCGGGAGGTGTCGGGGGCGCCGGGCAAGCGGGTTCCCGGGGGAGTCCTAGGGGCCTGTGCTGTTCTGGGTTTTGTGAACAAGCGGGGGATAGATCAGAAGGTTTTTGTTTGCAGATGATGAAGTTAATGAGAAGAATTGGGTCGGGTGAGGATCAGGGAGGACTACAAAATGACCTGGGCAGCCAAGCCCGGGCCCGAACTGGGCCCCCAGTTTAACCCCGCCGGGAAAGTCAAAAGTTGGGGGAAAGGGGAAAGAAGCCCAGACACAGTATGAGATGGCCAAAGACTGCAAACCCCACCCAAAGGAAAAGATCTGGGGGAGATAACACCCAGCATATCTCCCGAGGCGCACATCAATCAGATAACTGCTGCAGCATCGGCGCCCCGGCAAACCCACGGGTAGGCCAAGCTAGTAAGGATTTGTTCAAGACTCTGTATCCATTTGCCCGGCCCCTCGGTATGCAGCCAGTTTTACGCGCACGCCAACAATAACAACATGAGAACATATAAACAATAAGAACTTGCCTACTAGGCAGGTCCTCAACCCCAACCCATCTCACTCTTATATTTGTGCAACCTATTTTTTAGAACTTCCCAAGCTGTTTACCTTAAAAGTAGGTTTGACAAATATATGAGTGGGATGGCTTGGGTTTGAGAGAAATCTGCCTAGGATGTGCCAACAGGTAATAAATATAGTGTAAGGAATGAAAAATCTAATTTTAACAAATTAAGAAATTATTAAAAACTTACTAGCTTGTATGGTGTCAAGAATGTAACTATTTCCCCAAATATTGTTCACTTCACATATCATATTACTGATAGTTCTGATTTTTAGGAGCACAACCTGCTTAGGTCACCCTGCCTCGGTAGAAGATGGCCAGGGTGTTAAAAAAAAAAAAAATGCTCAAAATGCAATAGTCTGTGGTAGATAAAATCTTCATCACAAATTAAACTTTCAGAGGCCAGAGAATGTAAACATATTGTACTGAAGGAGTAGTTGAAAATATAGTTAGCATGACTTTGCAGTCTTCACAGAATGGATGATCACATAATCCTACAGGTAGTAAGATACTGCAATGAAACCTTATTTATGTTTTGTCCAGGACTGGACTTGAAAAAGTGTACAAAAACACAGATACACAGTCTTATAAGGCAAAGAAGCACCCTGAGGTTAAGATAGGTAGAGGTCACAAAGGAGGTAAAAAGACAATTAAAAAATATTCATATTTTAGGTGGCGATGTGAGGGAAGGCATGGTGGCAGGTCCATAGGAAATATTTTTATTATATAAACAATGTACGTGTGTAATACAACCTACCAGTGTGTACTCTTTCTTGTTTTGTTTGATGGTGTCGAATAAATGTGTATCGGCTGCTGCGGGAATCTTGCCTCTGGTTTTATTGATGTAACTGTTTTCTGTTCCATAATTCATGATGTATGAGTGTAGACTATGGTGAATGACTCATGCATTGTTTTGTCCATCCTGTCAGCATATTTGTGTGCCTGCTGGTGAGTCTGAAGGTTACACCTTTTCACCAATGTATACCTTAGATTCCCCACACACAACACTATAAACCCTTGCAGCAGTAGAACACTTTGGTATGTGAGATCTGGTGATATTTCGATAGTTTTGCTGGTTACAAAAGCAGTGGCCATGTTGGCTGTACAGAAAATAGGGGTGATAATGGAGTTGAATTGTGCTATGGGGAAAATAAGGTGATGATCAGTGGTATGGACGAATAAGGCTTTCCTTTCACAGAATTGGAAATAAGTCTTCTATGTATTTTTTTGTTCATGAAATTCATTATAAATCTTAAGGGCATGGAGGAAAAAATCTATGTTAACCACATTTAGTCTTGGAGTCAAGTCCTCTTTTTTGGTGGATTTTCTATATACCCTGTGAGTGTTCTCTACCTTGATGAGGACTTTGTCAAGTGGTAAAAAAATTATCCTTTTCTTACTTCAGAGTAAGCTGTATTGTGGGTACTAATAAAATGAGTGTGTCCATTATTCCTAGATGATTTAATCTTAAATTTGAGAGAGAGAACTCGGTAGAACCTATCATACAGTGTAATCTGGAGGAAGAAAAGCATGGTGTGTTACTCTTTCTTGATGTCCTCTTCAAGGAAGAGAGAACACTCTCAACAAGTTTATAAAAAAAAAAAAAAAAAAAAAAAAATATCCACCAAAAATGATGCACTATTTTCCCCATAATGACCCCAAGACTAAACATGGAATCGTCATAGGTTTTTTCTTCCATGCTCTTAGGATGTGTAAGGAATTTCTTTAATGAAATTTCACTGCTCTCATGTTCCCACTATACTACATCCACTCCTGCAACAGGAAAGCCTTAATCATCCACACCAATACCAGGGCAAGAGTTACCAATGGAAATAGTATAAAATACTGATATGGTGGTAAAAAAAAAAGACAGGTGCAGTGTAATGTGATCCTTTATTTATAATGTTTCAAGTACTCAGTGGGCTTTATCTGTTTGTGACTTTATAAATCCCATTGCATAGACAAAATATTGTCAATAAAGGATTGTATTATACTACATCTGGTGTCTTCCACTGAATGAGTTGACATTGTCATTTTGTCCTCCCCACAGGACAGGTTGCCTACACTATCACCCTCATCTTCCATAAGACCAACATGAGCATTGCTGCCATTACCAGCAAAGCTATTAAAGACATCTCCAGACCTCATAAATCAAAGAGTACCACTGCTGCAGGGTTTACAGCATTCTGTGTGAAGGACCTCTTTAATCCCTAAACGGTCCAAACATACATATACGTTCTTACCGCTAGCACCCCAAACATATATATACGTTTTATTTTCCTGCCTCCAAATTTGGCATGATTGGCCTGAGATGCCTGGTCAGCATAGAATAGGTCTTAACACTTGGTGTACACCATATTAAAAAAAATCTGGGACCACTTAGTACCCTGGGGGAGCGCCAGTTAAATTGATTGCCAGCTAGAGCAAACAGTGCAGCAAACACCATGGATTCACTGATGTAATGTCATATTAACACTCCCCTTTTAAGAGGAAAGTGATGTTAACCCCAAGTTTAGGGTCTGTTTATCTGTCTCTGTCTATCTGTTTATCTCTGTCTCTATCTTTTTATCTGTCTCACAGGTACACACAAATACAATTATACAAAGTGTAAATTACTTAGGATAACCTAAAAAATCTGAAGTGCTATACTGTGCTTGTAGATACACGAACACATCACGTTACGTTAAATCCGCCATACGAAGCATTTGAACGCAAAAATTTTGCCTTGCTTCATGATAAAAAACTCGCCTTATGTGATTCGTCCGGGACTTATCCCACGTGTGGCCTCAGCACCAGTGTTTACAAGCCACCCAGTGCGGTCGCATCTACGCATACATTTGGTACATTTCACATTATCCCAGTGTTTTTAGTAACTGCAAAATAAGTCACCATGGACCCCAAGAAAGCTTCTAGTGCCATCCCTGTGGTAAAAAGGGTGAGAATTAGTGTGGAATTGAAAAAAGAGATTAAGGAAATGTGTGCAAAGTGGATTGAACTGCAAACCTTTACGGATGAAAATCACCCTGACACAGTTACTGCAAGCGGTATTGGCAACCTGTACAATGACAATGTTATGGCCCATTTTAGGAAAGTCTTAAAGGAATGGGAGGTACAGAGCTCTATGGACAGATTTGTTGTGCGACAGAGGTCCAGTTACTCTCAAGCTGGTCCTAGTGGCATTAAAAGAAGGAGGGAAGTAACCCCGGAAAAGGACTTAATACCTCAAGTCCTAATGGAAGGGGATTCCCCTTCTAAACAATAACTTCCACACACTCCCCTCCTCCCATCCCATCAATCATCACCAGATGTTCAGTAAAGGTAAGTGTCATGTATTCTATTCTTAGTAGAGTAGTAATTGTGCATGTGTTCTTCAGTTTGTGTGTATTAAAATTAATATTTCATGTGGTAAAAAAATTTTTTTTTTCATACTTTGGGGTGTCAGGATCGGATTAATTTGATTTCCATTATTTCTTATGGGGAAAATTAATTCGGCTAACGATAATTTCGGCTTACAATGAGCTCTCAGGAACGGATTAATATCGTAAGGTGGGGGTCCACTGTAATGCATAAGAATACCTGTTGGTTCAATGGCTCTCTCTGAGACAGAGAGAGAGAGAAAGACAGACACAGATAATCAGAGACAGAGATACCAATTCATCAAATGTCACCCCTTATCTCATCTCTGCACCCTTGCTGGCACCCATCAAATTATTTATTTTTATTATCACACTGGCCGATTCCCACCAAGGCAGGGTGGCCCGAAAAAGAAAAACTTTCACCATCATTCACTCCATCACTGTCTTGCCAGAAGGGTGCTTTACACTACAGTTTTTAAACTGCAACATTAACACCCCTCCTTCAGAGTGCAGGCACTGTACTTCCCATCTCCAGGACTCAAGTCCGGCCTGCCGGTTTCCCTGAACCCCTTCATAAATGTTACTTTGCTCACACTCCAACAGCACGTCAAGTATTAAAAACCATTTGTCTCCATTCACTCCTATCAAACACGCTCACGCATGCCTGCTGGAAGTCCAAGCCCCTCGCACACAAAACCTCCTTTACCCCCTCCCTCCAACCTTTCCTAGGCCGACCCCTACCCCGCCTTCCTTATCTTATCACTGCCCTCCCAGATGCTTGTCACTGACACTTGTCTTACACATTGCTTCAAGGGAACTTCTTCCTTCTTCTATACTCCCGTGTATCCAAAACATTGCTGGGACCTATAAATACATTGTACAGTGGACCCTCAGTTAATGATGCCATCGGATAGCGATGAAATCGGATACCGATACATTTTTGCATCAAAATAGTGGCTTGGCTAACGATAAAAACTCAGTTAAGGACATTTGTCCAAAACTTGTCTGCGCAGCCTGAGCCGCCTGGGCCATCGTTTACAAGCCAGTGCGGATGATTCCACGCGTACATGCGATACATTTTGTATTATTCCATTGTTTTTAGTGCTTGTAACTGCTAAATAAGCCACTGTGGGCCCAAATAAAGCTTCTAGTGCCAGTCATGTGGTAAAGAGGGTAAGAAATACTATTGAATTGAAAGAGATCATCGCAAAATACGAAAGTGGAGTGTGTCTCTGAGTTGGGCAGGTTATATAACAAACCCCATTCAACCATTGCTACTATTGTGGCCGAGGAAAAGGCAATCAAGAAAGCTGTTGTTGTGAATGGTGCAAATATGCTTACAAAACAGAGATCGAAAATACTACTCGAAGATGTGGAGTGACTGTTGTTGATGTGGCTTAACGAGAAACAATTATCTGAGAAACAATTAACCCCGAGATGGTTAGCCACCCAGGATAACCCAAGAAAGTCGGTGCGTCATTGAGGACTGCCTAACTTATTTCCATTGGGGTTCTTAATCTTGTCCCCCAGGTTGCGACCCACACCAGTCGACTAACACCCAGGTGAACAGGAAAAAAATGCCTGGAACTAGTGCTCATATTGGTGAATTTAAGGCCAGCAAAGGTTGGTTTGAGAGATTTAAGAATTGTATAGGCATACACAGTGTGATGAGGCATGGCGAAGCTGAAAAATTCCAACCCCAACAAGTGTTCAGTTGTGATGAAACAGGCCTGTTCTGGAAGAAAATGCCAAACAGGACCTACATTACTCAGGAGGAAAAGGCACTCCCAGGACACAAACCTGTGAAAAACAGGCTAACTCTCATGTTTTGTTGTTATGCTAGTGGGGATTGTAAAGTGAAGCCTTTACTCATATATCACTGAAAATTCCAGTGTGTTCAAGAAAAACAGTGTCTCATCACTCATCACTGCTCTTCAATAAAGGTAAGTGTCATTTTAGTATTTATTTATGTATTTATTCTGCATGTCTCACTGTTTTCTGTGTAGGGAAATGTATATTTCATGTAAAAAAAATATTTTTTTTTAATACTTTTGGGTGTCTGGAATGGATTAACCCTTTCAGGGTCCAGAGGCCAAATTTCAAAGTGCGCACCAGGGTCCAAGAATTTAAAAAAAAATTTTTGTTACTCTTTCTTATGAAATGGTAGATAATCTTTTTCTGAGGTAATAAAACAAAAAGTACGAAATTTGATGGAAAATTGACGAAATTATGCTCTCACGAATTTTGAGGTGTCAGCGATATTTATGAATCGGTGATTTTGCCAACTTTGACTCCCATTTTAGGCCAATTACATTATTCCAGTTGGCCAAATTCTTAGCTATTTCACTAGTATTACTTCTATTCTATCGATTGAGCACAAGAAATCGCCAAGTCAACTGTTTCAACTACAGAATAAAGTGATCGGAAATTGGTAATTTGGCTAATTTAACACAAAGTTCAAAATATTCCAATTTCAAAATAGGATCCAGAATGAACAATGTAGGTATTCCTGGCACTAAACTAACATTTCCTCTGTTCATTAGTTATGTTTTGAGGCTTTACAAATGAATTCCATTTTGATTTTATATTCATATAATGAATTTTTATTCAAATAAAAAAATTAGGAGATTTACTGTTATGCAATATTGTAATAATTGTATAAATATCATCACCACATTTGTGAATGTATATTAGACCCACCTGCTGGCGTGTATTAGACGTGTGAGGTCGTTTGTTTACTCTTGAACATCGGCAAAAATTTAACTTTTCCGCTACTTTGAGCTCAGTTTCAAGCCATTTCCAGTGCTAAAACCAATCAAAATCATCTCTATTTCTGTAATATGTCTTCCATTCTATCAAATGAGACCAAGAAATCGCAAATACAACTATAAAAAACATCCGAAAAAACACTGCAAAGTCGCTGTTTTAATAAAAAATCACGGTCTCGGTTGTTTTTCTCTCATACACTGTGTGCTGCAGGATTTGTTTTATGTGGTGCACACATACCAAATATCTCTCATATCTAGGCCCAAATTTACCACTCACAGTTATCAGAGTGAGCTGAGCTCATGGTGTAGATCTATGGTTTGGACCCTGAACGTAAAGCCGTAGATCTACGGCATGGACCCTGAAAGGGTTAGTTGGATTTCCATTATTTCTTATAGGGAAAATTAATTTGGATAAAGATAAAATCGGTTAAGAACAAGCTCTCTGGAATGGATTAATATCGTTAACTGAGGGTCCACTGTATGTATTCCTAAACAATAGTAAATGACCAAGACAGGTGTAAATGTCCACCTGTCAATGTGTTTGTGACAATTTGAGTACAATTTCAGTACCTAATATTAGTGTCAAAACAAAGATTGGTTATGAAATGACAGGAACTACAATAAATTGTAATTATCAGAACTTAAAAATTATATAAAATATAAAAATGAGAGAAAAAGGTGTATCGGCAACACTTCTGCAAGCGGCAGGACTTGATGTTGCCTTCAGTTGAGCATTAAATGCAGCCTCATATCTCAGTAAGTACTGACCCTAATTTTTTATTTTAATCCTATAACACTTATAAAATATTTATCTTTATTTCAATGAAAAAAAAAAAGATTTTTTTATTTTTCAAAATATTCGGGGCACTGGGTGAGAGAACGTATATATGTGTTTGGACCATTTAGGGGTTAAGGGGGCTCCTTGCAGTGGTAACGAGGCTATCGGTCTGAGGAATTGGACCTCTGGGTCTTCTTCCTCCAACCGAACCTAATTACCCTCCAATCCTCCCTTCCCTACCCTCCCCATATTCCCCTTTTTTCCCCTTTCCTCCCCTCTTCCCCACCCTCCCCTTGTTTCCCATCCTGTTTGTAGCCTCTGGGGTCCTCCCCTCTGGCATTACAGTTTCTAAGTAGGAGGTGGCGTGCCCGGGTTCGTCCCACTCTGTGAGGTCCCTCGGGGGTGGTGTGGTTTGCTGTAGAATCTGAATTATCTGAAAGTGCCCAGCTCCCTTTCCAGATTTCTGGGAAGAGGGTGGGGCGCCTTCGTGTAATGGGTGTATTTCTGGAAGCTGCCTGTCAGTTCTGGGAGGTGGCGGCCGAAGGGGGTATGCTTTGTGGCGGGTTTCTGACCTCCCTTTACTTTGTCTGCCGAGGTAGCTCAGTAGATGTGAGGCGCTGCTTTACCAGCATGAAAGGTAAGGGTCCACCACTGGAGGGCTCGAGGCCCTCTCGGATGAGGGGGATGTTTTCGGTCCCTCCATGCCTCCTAGCGACTGTCCCTCTGCTGTCCCCTTTTTTTTTTCTTTCCCTCTTTCTTTTTTTCTTAAAATAACAAGAAAGGAGATATCACAGAAAATGCACCTATTATTATGGAGTCTTTGTCCAGTGAAACCCTTCCTCCTCCCAGGCCCCATTTTGATCCCACACCCTGTTCTGACCCGGCTTCGTTGTTGGTCCATTCTCTCGACTCTTCTCATATCCCTGTACCTTCTGCTGGTGACGCTTCGTCACCTGCTTCAGGTGCTGCAGTGCCACCCGTTTCTGTTCATTTCGCTACTTCTAGCATGCCTTTCACAATGTGTCCAGCTTCCCTGAATACAGTGCGATGGTTTTCGGATTGCCCGCCTACCTCGGGTCAGACTGCCCGGGGTACTACTCCTAAACATCCAAGAAAACCTACTGATGACCGCTCAGAACTGACCTACACGACACTCACTACCTTTGCATACCAGGCTAACGAGTGCGCAATGGACAAAATTCTTTTCTTTACAAATGACGTCTCAAACAGATTATTTGTCTGATCAAGGAATTGGTAAAACTTTTAAGGCATGTTGGCCAAAATATATCTTTCCATGCTCTTCGAAGCGGTGCGCATGTCATAACTGTACAGAATTCAGAGTAAGGTCATGCTCTCTCCCACATCACTTCCACAGATAACATACCAGTCACCATTCGTAAGGATCAGAGGATCTCACCTTCAAGGACCATAACATTGTATCAATCGCAGCTGCTAGAAAAATGACAGGATGGATAATGAGAACCTTCAAAACTAGGGATGCCAAGCCCATGATGAATCTCTTCAGGTCACTTGTTCTATCTAGGCTGGAATGTTGCTGCACACTAACAGCACTTTTCAAGGCAGGTGAAATTGCTGACCTAGAAAATGTACAGAGAACCTTCACGGCGCGCATAACGGAGATAAAACACCTCAATTACTGGGAGTGCTTAAAGTTCCTGAACCTGTATTCCCTGGAATGCAGGCGAGAGAGATACATGATTATATACACCTGGAAAATCCTAGAGGGACTAGTACTGAACTTGCACACGAAAATCACTCACAACGAAAGCAAAAGACTTGGCAGACAATACAACATCCCCCCAATGAAAAGCAGGGGTGTCACTAGCACGTTAAGAGACCATACAATAAGTGTCAGGGGCCCAAGACTGTTCAACTGCCTCCCAGCATACATAAGGGGGATTACCAATAGACCCCTGGCAGTCTTCAAGCTGGCACTGGACAAGCACCTAAAGTCGGTACCTGACCAGCCGGGCTGTGGCTCGTACGTTGGTTTGCGTGCAGCCAGCAGTAACAGCCTGGCTGATCAGGCTCTGATCCACCAGGAGGCCTGTTCACAGACCGGGCCGCGGGGGCATTGACCCCTGGAACTCTTTCCAGGTAAACGCTACTCTTAATTCTTGCAGTGGTACTGTGGTCTTACCGCACACCATTGTACAGAGTGATTTTTTGTCTTGCGGCGATGATATTTTAAACCAATTAGTCCTTCAAAACCTCTCTTATTCTAAAGGTAGATACATCCTGCCTGCTCATGGGCGAAGGCGCTTTCCTAGTAACATCACTCGTTTACTGCCATGAACTTCTGTCCTCTGTATATTGCGGGCTATCGTTTAGAGGTCTGTCCAGTAATTCCCACCCCCCAACAGTGTCATAATTGCTTGCATTTTGGGCACCCTGCTAAATACTGCAGATCTGCGGCGAAATGCCCGATCTGCGGTGCAGCAGATCTTTCCAATACGTCTTGTAATCTTCCCCCCCTCATCTCAGTTGCAAGGAACCTCATCCTTCCTTTTCCCGCAGGTGCCAGGTCTATCGTAATGAATGAGAGATTCGTTACCTTAAAGAGTGGGAGGACCTTACTTAAACTATGGCAGTCTCTCAGCTCCACCTTCAAGGAAAACTTCCTTGTGTCCTGTATGCTCGAGTAGCCTGCAGACCTCCAACCTCAACAGTCCTCCTACCTCCCAATCCTTCTGTGTCCATGCCTTCCAGAGTCACCCCAGTTTCTAATGCTTTTGCTGTTTTATCCTCTGACACTCCTATCTCCACACCACTTTCTACTTCTACTTCTTCATCTTGCTCACTTACTTCTCAGTCCATTAGACCTTGCAGACCTACACTTTCTTTGCAGCCATCTCCTGTCCAGAATTTATCTTCTACCTCTGAGACTAGTTCTCACCCCCTTTCCAGCTCTCGCACAAAGGTGGAGGTTCACCCTCTCCCTAGTGTAGTACCCTCTTTCCCTGTTTCCCCCCCTCCCCTGTCTTCTTCCAAGTTGTCCTACAACCTCCTCCCTCTCCTGTTACACTGCAGGACTCTTCTCCCCTAGCCAGCACATCTCTCCAGGCTCATACCTCCCTCCTCAGACCTCTTTGGTTGCCTCCATAGTTACTCCGACCTTTACTTGCACTGCCTCTCCTGTCTCTGACATCATGGCATCATCGGCTTCCTTATCAACCGAGATGTTAGATGCTATCTCCAGCTATGTTAGCCTAGATGACACCCCCGATGGACACCAACATACGTACCTCCTCCTGTCCCTTCTATTTCATGTCCTATTCAACAATCTGTTCCTCTGCAGTATTCTTTCTTCCTTACATGCTAACCATTGCCCCCACATGTTAACTTTACTATTCCTCAAAGCCCATAGGTTTTATCATTTTCTTGTCATTTTTATTTCTGTACGCAATGTCTTTTTTACAATGGAATATTCGTGGCCTTAGGGGCAATCGAGGAGAACTCCAATTGTTGCTCTCCCAGTTGTCTCCAGTATGTGTTGGGTTGCAAAAGCCCAAAATTCATTCTACTGTCATTTGCCCCGTTTCAGGCTACTTGTTGATACATTCTTCCGATCCTTTACCTGATGAATCATTTAATGAAAGCGATCTTCTTGTACATGTTGATATACCATATCAACAAATTTTTATTCGTTCCCCACTGCATTATACTGTAGCTCGTATTTATTTACTGATGGTTTACAATTTGCTCTCTTTATCTTTCTCCCTCCCATGCATTCTGTATCTCTGATATCGCATTTTTAATTTCATCTCTACCACCGCCCATATTGTTGTTGGGTGATTTTAATGCTCACCATCACCTGTGGGGAGGGTCCCACTGTGACTCTCATGGTGATCAGTTGGAGACCCTTCTCACATCTCATCCTCTTCATGTTTTAAACACAAGTGCTCCTACCCATTTTGACTCTCGTACTCAGTCTCTCTCCTGCATTGATCTTTCTATCTGTTCCTTGCTCATTGCACTTGATTTTGTGTGGTCTGTTCTTCCAGATTTACACGATAGTAATCACTTTCCCATCCTTCTTCTACTACGTATACCAGACTGTTTCGTAGCCCTCGTTGGCAATTTGCTCGAGCAGATTGGGACTTATACTCCTATCTTACTGCCTGTTGTGAGGACCCCCTTTCGTCCTCTACTGATGAACTGGCACACCACTTTTCGACCTTGGTCCTAACTGAGGCGATGTGTTCTGTCCCCCAAACCTCGGGTAGGCATTCTCAGGCATGCATACCATGGTGGTCTCCTACATGCTCCCGTGCAGTGCATTTAAAACGTGCTGCATGGGGCAGTTATCGATATAATCGTACCACAGAGCATCTGTTGGATTTCAACGGGCAAGGGCAGTTGCTCACCCTGTCATCTGTCATGCTAAGCGCACTTGTTGCCGAGACTACGTGTCTACCATTCACTCGTCTTCCCCTATGTGCGCGATTTGGAAAAAGGTGCAGAAATTGTGTGGTAAATACACTCCGGACCCAGCTCCCATTTTGCGGGTTGCCGGAATTGATGTCGCAGAACCCTTAGAAATTAAACCATACCACGGGTGGGGATAAAACCCGTGATCAGAGAGTCTCAGAACTCCAAACTGTCGCGTTAGTCACTGAACCAGTTAGCCACAATAAGATTCGTCCAACTAGGTATATTTCTACACCATAGGAAGGTTAGCATAGGCACCACTGTGACCACAAATGCAAGTTTTTACAGACGAATCAACTAGCGTGGCCGTGACGAACTCTAGCTCAAGTCCCCTCAAAGCCATTAACATGACTCACGAAATCGTAATGACATGATTTGCCTATGCTAACCTTCCTAAGATGTAGAAATATACCTTGTTGGACGAATCTTATTGTGGCTAGCTGGTCCAGTGGCTAATGCGACAGTCTGGAGTTTTGAGACTCTCTGATCGCGGGTTCTATCCCCGCCTGTGGTATGGTTTGTTTGCAATCGTGTCATTACAATTTCGTGAGCCTTAGAAGTTGCCACAGCAATCGGGAACTATCTTGTCCCTATCTTCCAAGGGCTTCACCTCTGTCCCTCATTTCTTGCATCTAAATCTACCAAAGAGCAATTGGCCTTAGATTTCTTCTCCGATGGGTTTTACTCTTCAAGGACTGGAGTCCACGCTTTCCATTTGCCGACTGTCGGCACTGGCCCTTCATGTTGTTTTATGTCTTTTCAATCTAATTTGGACGCAAGGGGTTCTCTCTCAACACGAGAAATCGCTTATTGTATTACCGTTTCGCAAACCAGGTGCCTCGGGACTTGACACCTCTCTCTATCATCCCATGGCCCTGACTAGTGTGGTCTGCAAGGTGATGGAACAATTGGTGAATGGACGTCTGATGTGGTTCTTAGAGAGACACAATAGCCTTTCCCCTTGCCAATATGGCTTTCGCAAAGGCCACTCTACTGTAGGCCCCTTTCTCCACTTAGATACATATATTTGCAGTGCCTTTGCTAGCAACCACTCTATCCTAGTGGTCTTTTTTGATCTAAAGAAGGCATATGACACCACTTAGAGGTATAACATCTTAGCCCAAGCCCACTCCTTAGGCCTCTGCGGTAATCTACCAAACTTCATCGCTGCTTTCTTGTCCGAGACGTTTTCGGGTCCATATTGGCGCCTTGCTTTCCTCGGACTTTGTACAAGCTGAGGGAGTTCCACAAGGTTGTGTCCTCAGCACTACTCTTTTTCTCTTAGCTATAAATGACCTCCCTTCCGTTCTTCCTTTGCATATTTGGTCGTCACTTTATGTTGATGACTTCGCTATAGCTTACTCGGGTACTGACAGTCAATTAGTAGCAGACTGTCTTCAAGTTGTGATAGACCGAGTCTCCCATTGGACCACTTCTCACGGCTTTAAATTTTCTAGTGCAAAAACCTGGTTCATTACCTTCATTAGATGTCCTCTTATTCCAGATACTCCCTTGTACTTACATGGTTCATGTGTTCCGACGTGATACAGTCAAGTTTCTGGGCCTGCTCTTTGATCGCCGGCTGATCACACATTTCTTCTTTAAAGACAACTTGCCACGGTCGGCTAAATCTCCTTAAAGTTCTCGCTCATCGTTCATGGGGAGCAGATCGTTGCACTCTCCTCTGTTTGCACACCACCCTAGTCTTGTCCAAGGTGGAGTATGGTGACCAAATGTATTCTGTGGCCTCTCCCACAACTCTAAGTTAGATCCCATTCATCACCAAGGTCTCCGTCTGTGCCTTGGTGTCTTTCGTTCATCCCCTGTTGAGAACCTCTATGCAGAAGTGAATATTCCATCCTTGTCTGATAGCTGTGATGCTCATTGCCTTCGCTATTATGTTCGATCTCATGACCGTATATAGGATAGTCACTGATGTTCGTATAGACATTCTTTTTGTTCATTGCCCCTACTTACTCCGCCCCTTTTCTCTCTGCCTCCATTCGCTCTTGTCTTCTCTTCAGTTACCACCTTTCTATGTTCATGTAGCATCTCAACTCTTCCCTGACCCCTTGGGAAGTTCCAGCTGTTCGAATCTGTTCTTTCCCACTGCCATGCATGAAAGCCCAACTTCCTACAGAGGCTTCCCGCTCTCTTTTTCTTGACCACTTCCACTCTCATTCTCATGCCATTGCAGTGTACACCGATGGTTCTAAGTCTTCTGACGGTGTTGGATTTGCAGCAGTGTTTCTGGACAGTGTCGTGCGAGGACATTTATTATCCTTGGCTAGTATTTTTACGGCTGAATTGTATGCCATTCTTGTAGCACTTATCTGTATAGCATCTATGCCTGTGTCACCATTTGTGGTCATTTCAGACTCCCTTAGTGCTTTACAGGCTATATGAAAATTTGATACACCTCACCCCCTTGTTCTTTGTATCTAACTTTGGCTATGCTGTATCTCTAGCAAACACAAAGATAGTTTTTTTGCTGGATCCCTGGTCATGTTGACGTACAGGGCAATGAACAAGCAGACACTGCTGCGCGGTGAGCAGTACATGACCTCCCAGTGTCATATAGAGGTGTTCCATTCACAGACTACCCACCTTCGCAACAACGTTGGTCTGATTTGTTCCATAACACACTTCATTCTATTAAACCGAGTACAGGTTTCTGGCCGTCATCAGTGTTGGGGTTGGGAGACTACTCTCTCCCATCTTTGCATCGGCCACACTCGTCTTGCTCATGGGTATCTCATGGAGAGGCACCCTGTTCCTCTCTGTGAGAATTGTCACATTCCAGTATGTTAGCCACATTCTGTTGGACTGTCCACTATCACCAAGCAATCAGTATTTACCTCCATCATCTCTGCTCTGCTGCCCTTTCTTTACCTTCTTGCTCCCCTCAAGGAAGGTTCCTTGATGTTGGTGAGGGGCTCTTGATTTAGAGAATTGGATCTGTGCTCCAGTTCCCCGAATTAAGCCTGAATGCCTTCCACATCCCCCCCCCCAGGCGCTGTATAATCCTCCGGGTTTAGCGCTTCCCCCTTGATTATAATAATAATAATAATACCTTCTTGCTGATGGACCCTCCTTTAATCAAAACTCTCTCATTGACTTTTTGACTAACTGATTTACTATACAAACTCTGTTGATGATGCCTCTAACACTCTCCTCTGTCCTTTCTTCCTTAATCTCTTGCTACCCTCTATCCCTGTACTATCCACTGCAGTCCATACTCTAATAATCATCCCTCTTCCTCTTTCCACCTATTTTCCCTGCATCTTTCCCTGCTCTACTGTGCAGTATAACCCTCATGGTTTAACGCTTCTTTTGATTATTATAATTGTGTGAAGGAAAAGACGGTGTGATTTTCAAATTCACCTGCAGGAAATCAAGTATGCTTACAGAATGGACAAAAACCAGTAATGCATGTGTTCACAGAAACCTACACTCACACATGGCTTAGCGATTCTTTTTGATTATAATAATAATAATACACTCACACATGGACTATGGAGTAGCACAATTATGTCATGAGGATAGCCCCAGAAACAGGCTTCTGAAAATATACAGTATATGCTGTCAGGTCCTATTGTGCATGGTTTACATGAAATTTCCTATGAACATGCCCCCACACATTGGCACACAGCATACCTTCTGAGTTACTTCCAAGCCTCACCTCAGGTGCTCATTTGTCTTACAAAACCATGTATTTGTACACTATACACTACATTCCTAGAAGAAACATTTTTTAAGGTTTTACTGTATAGTATTTTATTGCCAGTCTCTGCAGAGTAGCTGAGAGCACTCATCAATGCAAACTTGATAATTGTGAGCATTTGTATTATACTTGTGTTGGGAAATAATATTGTTCCCTTTAAAATGGAAGTGGTGAAATTTTTTTAATAAGTGTTACTAGTGTGGTTCCACTTTCTTGTATTATAATCAGTGCTAAATGTGTGTGTGTGTTTGGGTCGAGGAATGTTATGACCCATCATGTAGTACATTTACTCTTATTCCACAAAAAACTTGCAAAGCAAGTTACTTCTTTGAAAGTTAAGTTTAATGTGAGATGTAACAAGTAAAGAAATATGATTTCTTGACTTTTATTCGTTTACTATATCTACAAGACATGCAGATTCTCTAAGTTTAGTGAGAATAGAAATGACAGTTTGCCAGAAGTACATGACTGTACAATGCTTGAGGCAGTCACTTGATCCCATCCAGTTTCCTATAAAAAGATTTGATCAAAATAATTTTCAAATGCTGTAAGATTTGTTACATTAAAAAATATATCAAATTGTATGCTTACAAATATAACAAAATAAATCAACCACTACAGAATATTTCCAAAAGTATTTGATTTGAGACTGTCATTTGCCCTTCTTGCAATAAAGAATAGGTGAAGTCCCAATATCATTGATTTTTGTGCTGTACATTTGGACCGAGCATACACTTGGTGACCTGCATCTAAAACTTCACTTGTTGATCTACATGTAGATCAATAAGAAAGTAACATTTATAAAAATGCTAAAAAAGAATAAATGCAATTTATTCCAACAATTGTGAGCTTCCTAAGTTAGAATATAACTGCTAGATGTAAAGCATAATTAAAACTGTAATTATACCATCAATCTTTAACAAAACTGAAGAAAATTCATAAATACTTGTGTGACCTGATAATTAATTTCTGTGAAAGTTATTTAACAGTTCATGTAACACAATGGTGAATAATTTTAAACTTCAAAAACTTGTAACAATTAAAATTCATTACTAATTTTAATAAATGAAGGCACATCTAAAAGGACATGTTGAGTGCTGCTAAGGCTATGGTTTGCTTTGTAACTTCTATGAATGTGCATTTACTCGCCTCTAATTACAAAATTGTTTACACTGACTAGACATTTTGGGAGCCAAATAAAGGTAACTGTTATCCAAGGAATTTCTCCACAAGAACATACTGAAATATAAAATCTGTAGAATGTTATCAGCAGTGTTGGTCAGTTCAGAATTTACCTCGACTAGAAATGGAAATCTTGATCTATTGTCTTGTTTGTACTGTAAACAACATGCAGTCAAAATACAAGTTACTATATTCAAATATTAAAAATTTTAATTTCAAAAAGTATCTCAAAATATGTTATACATGTTTAGGACATGAGGCTCAATGCAGTGTATCAGTACCAAAACTTTCACACTGCTTTAGCTGGCAGTGACAATATACACTTTCATACCAACAACAATCCACAATTGTTCTAAAAAGTAAGCTTCTGTCTTAAATTTTAACGTACATCAATTACTAGCACTAAAGACTTAAAAGTGGCAGTGTTCCATAGCAGTCCCCTATATTTCCACACCTCAGTACTGGCAGTAGTCTTACATCTTTCATTACCTTCAAGCTGCTATCATTTTACTCTTATAATAGAGTAGAATTTTGCAGAGCGAAAGATAAGCTCAAAGGCATCCCCGGCAGAGCCCTACCTCACACACGAGTGAGAATAGTAGCTTGAAAATCCAACTTATAAACCAATCTACAAAATCTCAGTTTGTTGATGTCATAGCTGGAGGGATTGTAGCCTGAACTTTGTCATAACCAGTGTAGGAGTGATGTTTACTGCATCATTCACTACCTCGTGACACCTTAGCCAAAGTTACAAAAGTCTAGTAGGTTCTGGCCAGTATGACCAACCTAACTTTCAAACAGTCAAATAACCTCCTGATCATGGTGTATTAGATCACGTGAAGGTCAGCGTCTTCTTCGGCTGATCAGAGCGGCGTCTGGGTGATGCCGACGTGTAACGGCGCGGGCGTGATGAACGTGGTGACCGCGCCAGCCCGCCTGACAAGCTCTGAAATGTTTTCACTAGTGTTATTATTCAGAATATTATTATTATAGTTACTTCACCACATGTTCATATTCTACTATTAAATTTTTTAACTACACAAAGTTAGGAAAATTTGAGTAATACATGCTGTGCTAAAAAACTTGAATGATCATGCAAAATTACAGCAAATCAGCTAAGAGTGCAGTTTAATAGAGGAAGAGTACAGAGAATGTGCTTCATTATATGTTAAATTAATGAACTGAAAAGTTCTTTCATGCTCTAGATACAGGGCAGATAAACTACTGTATTACACACTATCTTTGACATTCACATAGAATGTTGTAGAGAGTCCATCACAAAATTATGCAGGCTTTAATTACATTATTAGAGAAGTAATTAACTGACTTGCACAAATTATTCATTTTCTTAATAGTTATATACAGTAATAATTCTGTAAGTTCACAATTCAAAATTTACTAATTATAAATAATCTTTCAAGTTGTGTGCACTTCATATGTAGAAGGCAATGTTATATTAGTATAAAAAAACAAAACAGAAACAGCTGGGCAAGACAAAACAGTAATAAAACACAAGAAAATTGGAATTGTAGTTAGTGTTGGAAAACTAATCTGTTCCAGTTCTCCTAGAGCTTTCTCCTATTTCTATCTTAGTTTATTTTATTGTAACAATAATAATTATGAATAACAATAATACAAAGTGTTAAACCCATTTATCTTTGTAGAGACTTAACTCCTGTTGGCCAAAAATTTATATACCCTAGGAATATGGTATACAGTATTGATAGTAAAGATGCTCCACTAGTTGCACGATCCCATCCTAATGCTTTATCTTATATACTTTAACTATTTCCTATATAGTGTACGATTCTCCATTTAGGTTTTGGCTAGTCTCACCCTATTAGTTTATTATATATATATATATATATAATAATATATATATATATATATATTGGACCCCTGGTTTACGATATTATTTCATTCCAGAAGTATGTTCAGGTGCCAGTACTGACCGAATTTGTTCCCATAAAGAATATTGTGAATTAGATTTGTCCATTTCAGACCCCCAAACATACACATACAAACGCACTTACATAAATACACTTACATAATTGGTCGCATTGGGAGCTGATCGTAAACCGGGGGTCCAGTGTATTATATATAATTTTTTTTTTTTTTTCAACAAGTCGGCCGTCTCCCACCGAGGCAGGGTGTCCCAAAAAAGAAAGAAAATCCCCAAAAAGAAAATACTTTCATCATCATTCAACACTTTCACCACACTCGCACTGTTTTTGCAGAGGTGCTCAGAATACAACAGTCTAGAAGCATACACATATAAAGATACACAACATATCCCTCCAAACTGCCAATATCCCAAACCCCTCCTTTAAAGTGCAGGCATTGTACTTCCCATTTCCAGGACTCAAGTCCGACTATATGAAAATAACCGGTTTCCCTGAATCCCTTCACTAAATATTACCCTGCTCACACTCCAACAGATCGTCAGGTCCCAAGTACCATTCGTCTCCATTCACTCCTATCTAACACGCTCACGCACGCTTGCTGGAAGTCCAAGCCCCTTGCCCACAAAACCTCCTTTACCCCCTCTCTCCAACCCTATATAATATATATATAAGATATATATATACATTTATATATAATGGCACTTAACACTCTCCATGAGATTACTCCATCTATATTTTCATATTAAACCAATATAAATTTGTCCGTTTCATGTTTTCCACATTTTTACAACAGGTTTTAGTCTATCTCCAGTTTATCTTAAATCATTTGAAGGGCTGATTAAGCCCTTCAAAGTCTATAGAAAAAATTACTTTTTGTTCTTCCCTATGTCTGTGTACTTTTGTGCCATAATGCATGTACCTATAGGGATACATAAGCATATATAGTTGCTTGCATGTATGCATACAGTATACACTTGTATTCATATGAAAATCCATGCATGGGTGCATAAAGTGTGTTCATGAGAAGAGATCAAAGTCAGGTGTGTAAATTTAACATGCAGTGACCTAAGTTTTTTCAGAATACATTATTTGGGAAAATAATTGCTATTAGATATAATTTCCATTAATCATCTAATACCTTTTGAAGATCCATCTTGTACTTTTTGCTATTTGACATTTTTAAATGCTACTTTAATGCCTGTGAACATCTTTTCACATTAGCAATATCAAGTTTAAAAATTCCGGTGAGTGAGTACTCTGTCAGTTTAACCAGTAAAACTCTTGGTTGTGTCCTGGAACAGAGAAGAACTTTGGGATCTTTGTCATATCAAAGTTCATTGATAAGCTAATAAAAGTAGCAGGTATAATGATACAATATGGAGGCAAGGGCACATGTGCATATGCTTAGGACATCTTATTGGAAATGTTTGTCATGGGACCGTGGTCACTCCATTTGGAGTAACCAAGATTCTAGTTCTGAAGAGGTCCTAGGTGTGTGCACTTGTGTCTTTTCATCTATAACCTCTTAATGTATGACAGTTGAAACTTGCAATGCTTTTTTCTTTGAGGGGTATCAGCAAACTTGGGAACTGTTGTAAATGTTGATACTTTACAGTAAGGTGTATAATTGTTCCAATAATTATGTAAGATTTAAAGCAAAGTTCAAATATATCCAATGAGTTTTTAATTTATATGAATTTGTGCAGTACTAATGCACAATCACTTTTACACATTTGCTATGCTTCCTTAAAATTTTATCCATTGAGCTTTATTTGACCATATTAAATTTTCCCACCATATTTGCCACAAGATTCCCCATCCTCTTTTCTATCCCCCTCTCGACTCCTGTCATTTAAAAAATCAAATTTTTACTATTTCAGTAAAATAAGAATCTGTCGACTATTAACGGTATGTAAAATGCAAGTTACACTTAAATGTAAACTAATACAAAACCATTCTAAGGGGATCTGCCTTGATCCCAGTGAATTTCTTTTAATTAGAGTGCAGTAACAAACCAGTAGGGGGTCATAGAGCACCTGGGGGAACAGGAGGTATTGAGGTTTGATGAAAGAGAACCAGGTCCCATTCCTTGGATTAATAGCTCCTCTCTAGCAACTAGGCAGCTTCTTTGAGTGGTGATGCCAGTGTAGGACTCTTGATCCAAGTACTTTAAACTGCCCTCCCTTTACTTGAACCTGATTGCTTCCCATTCCCTAGGCATTATATGACCCCTATTTATTTAGTGTTTCCCAATAAAAATACTAGTAGTACTGAACAATTAAAAACTACAATGATCATTAATCTGTATATATTTCGACCTTTTCCTGCCTGTCATTATTCCAACATTAACTTTTTTAATTTATCTGTAAATATTGTGCTTTACCATCTTAATTTTTCTAACCTTTTTTTCATTCACCAAATGGCTGTAATAATTTATATTCAAACAGGACTGCATCTAGTTTAAAGATGAAAATTGACTAAAGCAGATGTATTTTGTCAACATTTTAAGTATTGCTAGTGACAAAATGCGTCTACTCTCATCTTTAAACTGAATAGAAAGCTTTCTGAATCTGAAACTACTGAGCTGTATCTTCAATGTTAGTGAAAGGTTCATAAACCAAAAAATTGAAGTTATCCTCCCTTTTCTCAGATTAAAGCCAATTATCTCCCATGCACTGTATGACCCTTAAAGTTTTAGTTCTTTGCTATATATATATTTATATTTTTACTTGTGACCTTGCTCTTTATTGTGTTGGATCTCTCATGAACATTAATACCCTGTATGTTATTAAGGGAAAAGTTATTGTGTAAAAGTTTAGAGTACAACAGTGACAACCATGTCCCGTTTAATACATTTTGGTCACAGAAGATAAAAGACTATTAGTTACTGGAAACATTACAGTGTAAGGAACCATAGCGCTGTTGTACGTGTGGGGAAGAGGCTGAGGGAGCCAGGGGATGGCGGCGTTGGCCCCCCATCACGCGCAACTGACTATGCAATGCAGATGGTAGTCGGTCATAACTCCGCTGATGGGGAAAAAACAAGCAGATGCAAAACTGATTTATGGTGCAATTTTTTTTGTAGTTAACATTGATAAGGATGTGGGCATAGAGTATACTACTTCAAAGACTATAATCTACTCTAATCAGAGAGAACAATAATGCTTAATATAAAAACTCAACTTTTAGGTTTGCTAGAAACATGCTACACTAAAGATTTTGTAAAGATGAAAATTTTATAATTTTTTTATTTTTTTCAAATTCCATATTTATCTTAAACTTCAAGAGGACTGTTTTACTTCCCTTGCAACAAAAACCTGAATACAATGTATTACCATGCAACTTTCTCAATGAGTACATTACAAATATTAAAATTGTATTTAAAATGTATGAAATAAATTGTCAATTATTTCTGTCTGATATAGCCATAAAAGATGACAAATGAAGACTTGCAACATATTTAAAAGCTACAATCATACACATTTAATGTACTGCAATACGTATATCCCAAAGTTTAAATCAGAAAAGCTGTATGGCCATTACCAATACAATTAATCCACATTTGAATACAGTACACTCAAACTCAAATATACAGTGGGACACCTGAAGTTCATAATCATTTCCCTCAGATGCTCTGAAAACTGCATGGTCATTTTTAGCTAAGACAGAGGTTTGGTGCATGGGTCAGCATCAGCCTATCCACTGCCTGGCAACAGCCATGCTATGCTTAGGTGGAATGTAAGGGAAGGCAACACAGCAGCAGCAGCACATGTATTAGCTTTTTCTCCAGCTGTTTGTGATCAAGGGAAACCACTGTACTGTCCCTTCCACGTGTAGAATTAGCTTGTTTACACCCACTCTACACAAACTTGTAACTTTTCAGGATTGCATTTTTTCACCGACGCTAGATATAATTCATTGTTACATCTCAGGATAATAAATTAACATGGATGGTTTCTTCTGGTAAGAACAAGAAGTATATGAGAAGTAACAAAAGACATCATGACATAGAAAACAGGGAAAGTATCAATGGCATTTCTTTAAAAGCTAAGACATGAGAGCCATGGTGTAACAAATGTAAGATGTGTTATGGTATACATTAAGCTATAATTGCATATGAGAGCATCTGCAGACCAGATTGGTGCAGACAACTGTTTAGATGAAGATACTAGGATGGCAGAAAAATATAACTGAACTCCTGAAAAGACACTCATACTGAAAAGCAAATGCAAGATATTCTCATTTTCCATTATAAGAAAACTGTGGTTGGTGTGAAAGGAAAAATTAACTGTGATGGTGTGCATTACTGGACCTGGAACACATAAGTGGATGAAATAAAAACTTTCCAGTTCATTATAAGGCAAATAAGACTGGGTTACATGGGATGTAATTCTTCAGTGATTTTAAATATTTTGTCAAAGAGACAAGAATACTGCACATGTTGGGCTCCCTCAAGATATCAAGATTTGTATGGATGTAACTGCCTTGTTCATCCACCTGTTGAAAAATTGGTTCAAAACAATGCCATAGCCTGCCTTCCACTTAACTACACTGCTCTCATCCAGCTCATAAATTAAGGAGAATTACAGCTATATTCCTGGAGAAGCACTAAATCCATAGGGGTTATGGAGTAACTGGGAATGGGAATTAATCAAGTTTGATCTAAGGAAGGGAAAGGGTAGCTACAATTCATTTGATCAAGATCCCTTTATCAGTATCAAGACACTTGGAAGGGTTAAGCCCTTTAAAGATAAATATCAATGTAGTCATAAAAGCCTTTTTGTTATACAGTATAAAAGGGATGGACCTGAAAGATTCTAACAAGTACTCATAATTGACCCTCAAGAGGTGCCTTCTGGACCTGTCTTCCCATGGACTGAACGTTCCTGGTGGGCCCTGCAGACAAGAAGCAAGTCATATATAGTGTTCAATAAGATGTGGGTGTTTGACCCTCCTCCAACAGGAACAGTCTGTTGACTGGGCAAACACATCTTGCCTACATCCACCTGTTTGGAGGTGATTCTGCTCCCGAGTCTGTGGAACACATTTTAACAATTTGCCCATGGCTAAGGCTTTTTTTTTTTTTCTTTTAACATGGTTTTTACAATTACTGAGGTGCCTGCAGGGACCTTGAGGAGTCTTTTGACAAATTTAATGGGGTTATTAACTGCTGTAAATTATTTTAACTTGGAGACAATGGAAATATAAACACATATGCAGTATAATGTGATCCTTTATTGACTATGTTTCGCCCACACAGTGGGCTTTTTCAAGTCTGTTTGTGACTTGAAAAAGCCCACTGTGTGGGCAAAACGTAGTCAATAAAGGTTCACATTATACTGCATATGTGTTTATATTTCCATTGTGTCGGTATTTTATACCATTTTTTTCCAACTTGGAGACAAAAAGGGGAATGTACCAGAGTACAGTGGTACCAACACTCTGTGAAGCATGGCAGCAAAGGTGCCATGTTTGAGAACAATGTGTGGTGTGAATATTATGCAGAGAATTAAGAACTTGAAGATTAGAAGGTGACTAAAGGGACTGAGGAGGGGTTGTTAAGGTGTTTGGACATTCAAAAGAGGGAGCAAAAATAGGATGACAAGGGCATGTAAATCTGGATTAGAGGGAAGGAGGGGTAGGGGGTCATTCTAGGAAGGGCTGGAGGAAGGGATAAAGGAGGTTTTGAGTGCTAGGAGCTTGACATCCAACAGGCATGCAGGAGTTTTTAGATAAGAGTGGAGGCAAGTAGTTTTTATGATCTGATGTGCTGTTGGAGAGTGAGCAAGGTAACATTTATGAAAGGATTCAGGGAAACTGGTTAGCTGGACTTGAGTCCTGGAGGTGAGATGTACAGTGTCTGCACTCTGAAGAAGGGGTGGGGATGTTGCAGTTTGGAAGGTCATCTGAACTGTGATATCAGCAGCTTTTGGCAAGATAGTGAATGAATGAAGTGAAAATGTTTACCCTTTTTGAGTCACCATTCCTTGGTGGGAGGTGGCCAGTCTGCTTTAAAAAAAAATGTATTGATTGTTCACTGGTTTCAGAGTTAATTTTATCCTTATTTTCTTTTTCTTGTGTGTTGTATATATTTTGTTATGGCTGAGTGATCTACATGGTCAATGTACTCTGAAAATATCAAAACTAATACAACTATTATTACTAACAATTACTACTACTATCACTACAGTAAATTACTAACTACTACTACTACTGCCAACAAGAATTACTACTAACCCAAGTACTACAAATAAATACAACCAGGGGCAGCACCAGAAATTCCATATTAGGGGTTGGAAATGAGGCTAAGGAGACTTGTTTTGAAGCAGCATTATTAGTATTATTACTGTATTTCTGTGTGGGGGCTTGAGGGAATTATCTGGGCTGAAGCCCACATTTCATCCCACTACTATTAACAATCACTGCTACTGACAAGAACACCTATTACCACTAATTTCTGTATGAAAATTTTTCTGTATGAAAAGCACTAAACCAACTAATTTTTTAATGAAAAATTTTCTGCATGAGGAGCACTAAACTCAAGTGGGTCATTCAGCAGTAGTGGCGAAGGCTTGATCCTCCATATGCTAATCAGCCAGTCAGCTAGGCAAGGGGAGAATATCTACTAGCAAAAATAACCATGGGAGTAATAATTTAATGCTACCATCATGTGATGAGACAAAGTACATTTAATGCTTGGCAGAGGATATAACCTGCAAACATGTCATCGGTGATGATTCAGACAGTAAGTGTAGTTTTTAAAGTGTGTTTAAACAGAGGAAGATATAAAATAAGCCAAAAGCCTTTGTGAAATGATTCTGGTGACTAAAGATAAAAGAAAATAAAATAACTTGGATAAAGATGATCCTGTACATAGAACCCTTAATGATGAAGACATTGTTGATGCAGTCGTGTATTTGTGATGAACAATGTCAACAAAATCCCTGTGGATGTACTAAAATTTCAGTACTTATAATAGAAGTGAATTTTCAATTTCCACTACAGTGAATTTGTAAGGATAACTGTATGTTTAAAGTGACATCTAAACTGTCATATCTGTGCATTTCTGAAAAGACTGACAGTGTGGATGATGTGAAAGTGTTTCTTTTGGGGTCACTTGCCTCGGTGGAAGGCAACCGTGTTAAAAAAAACTACGTTCAGTAAACCACGGAACAGGTGGGGTTTAAGCCTATGAGGACTGTGTCTGACAATGCCAGGCCAGTGTATAAGCCACTCTGCCAGCTGGCTACAATAAGATTCATCCAACTAGGTTCAAACCCCACCCATTCCATGGTTTATTTGCAAATGTGTTCTTACGATTTTGCAAGTCATGCACATTCAGTACACTCCTGTTGCCATATATCAGCATTTGAACTTGGTCATCAGCTGTGTGCATGAAACCACAATGCACTTGCCCACTTAACAGATTTTGAAAAAAGATAAATGCCTTACAGTATACACTATAGTATTTTGTAGCAAGGACATCATAACTATGCTACTATAATTTTCTGTATTTAAAATATGAATTTACCAGTACATATATTATATTGGGGAAACTGAAGAGTACAAGGCACATATCTTCCCACAATAAAAACCCGTAAACAACCGTATAAACTACAAGTCTTTTAATGGAGATTAACTCTCCCATCCAATTGATAAATATTACTTTTAATCTAGAGGAAGGCAAGGAATAAAATAAAAAAGATGATCTTCAGGAATTTTGTGCATAAAATCTTGCCTTGTGTATACAAGTGAGGTAAATGAAGCTAATGCACAAAAAGCCTCAAAGATAGGTCTACAACATGCAAGATGAAAGTCTTCGAAAAATACAAAATTAAGCAAATATTCTTAGTCGTTAAATATTCAAAGCAAAATTATCCACAAAGCCAGGATACAGACCAAAGTCATGCTAACATGAGCATATAAAGTGCAGGGTGATTTTTCCAATACTTTTTATGGGGGGGGGGGGAAGTGCACTTTGTATGCTGGAAAATATGGTAATTAAATTTCATTCCTAGGTCATAAAACTTCATATTTGTATCATGTACAGTGAGGGTGAAAGTAAACATTCCCATGTTATGAATAATTTCTTCTCAAGATATAGTTGATAAAAGTGAAAGATAAGTGAATGGAAAGTTAGTGAAACATGAACCACTGTTGGGAGAAAAGTAGGATGGCACAAGAGTGTGTAGTGAAGAAAAGACAGAGGAAGTATGGTGTGGATTTAAAAGTGCAGTGCTTGTGTGTGCACAAGAGATTTGTGGCTATACAAGGGTGGGTTGTGGAGGGACAAGGGATAATGAGGTACAAAAGGGTGATAGGGAAAAAAAAAAAGTTTGTATAAGAATTTTTTTACAATATAAAAATGATAAAGGTTAGAAAGATTAGTGAGGGAGAGCAAAAGAAAAGCAAATGAGAGAGTGGATCAGTCATTATTAGTAAATTTCATTGAGAATAAGAAACAGATTTGAAGAGAGATATAAGGTGAGAAAGGCTGGGAAGAAAACGAATTTGTCAGTTTAACAGTAAGTAGTAAGATGTTTGATGGGGAGGTTAACCCTTTCAGGGTCCAAGGCCCAAATCTGGAGTCACGCACCAGTGTCCAAGAATTTTCAAAAAAAAAATTTGTTATTTTTTCTTATGAGATCGTAGAGAATCTTTTTGTGAAGGTAATAAAGCAAAAAGTACGAAATTTGGTGGAAAATTGACGAAATTATGCTCTCGTGAATTTTGATGTGTCAGCGATATTTACGAATCGGTGATTTTGCCGACTTTGACTCCCATTTTAGGCCAATTACATTATTCCAATCAACCAAATTCTTAGCTATTTCACTAGTATTACTTCTATTCTATCGATTGAGCACAAGAAATCGCCAAGTCAACTGTTTCAACTACAAAATAAAGTGATCGGAAATTGTTAATTTGGCCAATTTAACACAAAGTTCAAAATATTCCAATTTCAAAATAGGGTCCAGAATGAACAATGTAGGCATTCCTGGCACTAAACTAACATTTCCTCTGTTCATTAGTTATGTTTTGAGGCTTTACAAATAAATTCCATTTTGATTTTTTATTCACATAATGAATTTTTATTCACCCCAAAAAATAGAAGATTTACTGTTATGCAATACTGTAATAATTGTATAAATATCATCACCATATTTGTGAATGTATATTAGACCCACCAGCTGACGTGTATTAGACGTGTGAGGTCGTTTGTTTACTCTTGAATATCGGCAAAACTTTAACATTTCTGCTACTTTGAGCTTAGTTTCAAGCCATTTCCAGTGCTAAAACCAATCAAAATCATCTCTATTTCTGTAATATGTCTTCCATTCTATCAAATGAGACCAAGAAATCGCAAATACAACTATAAAAAACATACAAAAAAACACTGCAAAGTTGCTGTTTTAATCGAAAAATCATGATTTCATTTTTTTTCTCTCATTATACACAGTGTGCTGCAGGATCTGTTTTATGTGGTGCACACATACCACATAGATGTATTCTCTCATATCTAGGCCCAAATGTACCACTCACAGTTTATCAGAGTGAGCTGAGCTCATGGCGTAGATCTACGGTTTGGACCCTGAACGTAAAGCCGTAGATCTACGGGACGGACCCTGAAAGGGTTAAGGAAATGGGAGAAGAATGTGAAAAGTCGTTAAACACTGATGACGAAAAGAAGGAAGAGACGGACAGAATCTATATTACGAGGGGAAAAGAACCAAAGGCAAATGTGGAGGAAGTGAACATGACAGTGGCCAGGCTGAAAGGGAATAAAGCACCAGTGATGGATGAAATAAAGAATGAAATGTTGAAAAATGCTAGGGATATATTGTAGTTTTGTAATGTATTTCTCCAATACATGTATATGTATCCTAGGTAGTAGGTTGGTAGACAGCAACCGCCCAGGGAGGTACTACCGTCCTGCCAAGTGAGTGTAAAACGAAAGCCTGTGATTGTTTTGCATGATGGTAGGATTGCTGGTGTCTTTTGTCTGTCTCATAAACACGCAAGATTTCAGGTATGTCTTGCTACTTCTACTTACACTTAGGTCACACTACACAAACATGTACAAGCATATATATACACACCCCTCTTGGCTTTCTGCTATTTTCTTTCTAGTTCTTGTTCTTGTTTATTTCCTCTTACCTCCATGGGGAAGTGGAACAGAATTCTTCCTCCGTAAGCCATGCGTGTTGTAAGAGGCAACTAAAATGCCAGGGGCAAGGGGCTAGTAACCCCTTCTCCTGTATGTATTACTAAATGTAAAAGGAGAAACTTTCGTTTTTCCTTTTGGGCCACCCTGCCTTGGTGGGATACGGCCGATGTGTTGAAAGAAAGAAAGAAAGATGTATATGTATGAAAGAAAGGAAAATACCTAAATTCAGACTGGTAAAGACTTTATACAAGGAAAAAAGTGGACAAGAGAAGGGGAAAAATTATAGGGGGAACAAGTCTGTCAATTATATTGGGTATGAAGAATTATCACAAGAGCTAAGTGGTAAGACAAAGCAGCCTTGCAGAGGAATAAGGTGAATGTATAAAGAAAGGGAATGTCCAGATTGCTTGCATTAAACCATACAAGTAAACAAAAAGTGCAGGATCATCCAGGCTGTGATGGACATATGAGGCCAGAGGGATGCCAACAACAGCCTGGTTAACCAGGCAAGCCTGGCCTAGGGCAGGGCTGAGTAGGAAAACTTTCAAAAGCCAACAATAGTATCAGAAGTACCTAGATGAGAGTAATGAACTGTTTGTTGCATTAGGAGAGGTACTGGCTTAGAAGTGTGTGTCTGATATACAGTCCAGTATACTGAATAAAGGCACAATGCCAACATGGGGTAAATAGAAGTACAAATGTATAAATCTGGGATGGATGGAAGGTACAGGGGGCATCTCAGGAAAGGTTGGAGGGAAGCTCTGGTGAAGGCTTTGAGAGGCACAGGCTTGAGCATCCAGCAGGATGTAAATATAAGTGAGAAGAAACAAGTGGTTAATGGCATTTGATGTGCTATTGGTGTGTGAAAAATATAAGATGTATGGAAGGATTCAAGGCACCCAGTTAGCTAGACATTGCCTGCACTCTGTATTGTGATATTCATACACTTCCAGAAAAAATATCAAGGGAATGAGTATCAAGTCACCCAGCAAGTCATTCATGTGTCATTTCTGTAGACAGGTAAAAGGAAATTACTTTTATATAATGAACAAATGTTAATCTGGACAGGTATATGTTACTTGATAGCGTAAATGATGGTGTTTCCTTTTCAGACCACCCTACCTCAGTGGGAGACGGCCAGTATGTTAAAAAAAATCTTATATTATAATCTTTGTTTTTAAATAGTGGGGGATACCCAGAACCAGCATGCCAGCATTTGCTTTGCCACAGAGCAGGTCCATTATATGACTAAGACCTCCTTTGGGATACATTTTCCCTGGCAAAGATAATACAAGCCCCATACAACCAAAACCTGAGAACACTGTGGGCTGTATTGTAGTTGATGCCAACATGTCTGTGCACCACGGCTATCAGTTGTTCACAAGAAGGTAAGGTAAAGGAAGGGGAAACTATGAGGATGGTTCAGCAGCTTGGACAGAAATGACTTGAAGTGTAAGAGGAAGGCAGAGGTGGAGGAATGGAATGCAACCCTTCACATTAGGTTGATGACCAAGAGCATTGGGAAAATTATAAAGTTGAGAAAGAAAGGCAAACATGATAAAGATGGTGAGTCTGAAAAGTTTGAGCACAAGGACCTAATGCCTTTAAGGAAAAAAAAAAATTTATTATGGATCATTAACTGATGGACAAAAGTTAGAGAGATCTATGGCGAGTGCATTCCTTCTTTACAAAGAACTCAGATCTTCAATAATGAGTGATCTGTTTATTGTATTTTGCAGGATGGTGTGTACAGTACTATATTTACTGTATCATAAATCCAGGCCATTAATACTTATCTGGTACTTCTCTATTAAGAGAAAAATGGATTTGCCTTAAAGTATATTTGCTTAACTACACTTTACTTTAGAACACATCTTGAGCTAAATTTTGTTTCACTGTATTCAGCTCCTGCATTTGAATTGAACCTGACTGCTTTCCTTTTCTCAGGTGCAGTATGACCCCTATGGGCTTAATGCTTTCCCCTAAATATAATAACTTCTGCACTTGCAATATAGTATATACAAGGCATGCACACGTTAGAAAAATACACAAGACAGTTTTTACCTGAATCTCAGACTCTAAAACTCCTGTTGAAACTCTGGGGTGAGTTCCAATACTGTGAAGAGAGTCAGTCATAGACATGCGCACTCTGCGTACGTCTGCTGCCACTGCTGAACTCCGATTCCGGTATTCTCTAATTTGCTCACGATACTGGGCAATCTGCAAGAGAAAAATTAGTTCTAGAACATTAAGGTGTGAATGAACAAACTGTAAACGTATTAAGTGCACTAATGAACGGCAAAGAACCTTAAAAAAAATTAATACAGTGGACCCCCGCATACCATTGGCATCACATAACGTTAAATCCGCATACCGATACATTTTATCGCTAAAGTTTTGCCTCGCATACCGCTAAAAAACCTGCTCAACGCTATTCGTCTGAGACGCATCTAATGTGCGGCCTGAGCCAGCCTCACATGTTCCACCGGTGGCACTGTTTACAAGCCAGCCTCCGCGGTAACATCCAAGCATACAATCAGAACATTTCGTATTATTACAGCGTTTTTGGTGATTTTATCTGCAAAATAAGTGACCATGGGCCCCAAGAAAGCTTCTAGTGCCAACCCTGTGGTAAAAAGGGTGAGAAATATTATCGAGATACTGTGGTACCATGGTCAACTGCTGATGCTGCTGCTGCTGTAGCACCGTCAGCTGCTGCTGCTGCTGCTGCTGCTGCTGTAGCACCGTCAGCTGCTGCTGTAGCACTGTCTGCTGCTGCTGTAGCACTGTCAGCTGCTGCTGCTGTAGCACTGTCTGCTGCTGCTGCTGCTGTAGCACTGTCTGCTGCTGCTGCTGCTGTCGTACCGTCTGCTGCTGCTGTAGCACCGTCTGCTGCTGCTGCTGCTGCACCACCGTCAGCTGCTGCTGCAGCACCGTCTGCTGCTGCTGTAGCACTGTCAGCTGCTGCTGCTGTAGCACCGTTGTTGGTGTGGCTTATTGAGAATACCAAGAAACAATTAACCCCAGAGGGTTAGCCACCCAGGATAACCCAAAAAAGTCAGTGTCATCGAAGACTGTCTAACTTATTTCCATTGGGGTCATTAATCTTGTCTCCCAGGATGCAACCCACACCAGTCGACTAACACCCAGGTGAACAGGGAAAAATGCCTGGAACTAGTGCTCATATTGGTGAATTTAAAGCCAGCAAAGGTTGGTTTGAGAGATTTAAGAATCGTAGTGGCATACACAGTGTGATAAGGCCTGTTCTGGAAGAAAATGCCAAACAGGACCTACAGTACTCAGGAGGAAAAGGCACTCCCAGGACACAGTGTCTCATCAGTCATTGCTGCATCTTCAATAAAGGTAAGTGTCATTTATTCTTCATTTAGTAGAGTAGTACATGCACAATATATATTGTGCATGTACTACTCTACTATTGTGCATGTATCCTTCTCTTTGTGTGCAGGAAAATGTATATTTCAAATGGTAAAATTTTTTTTTTCATACTTTTGGGTGTCTTGCACGGATTAATTTGATTTCCATTATTTCTTATGGGGAAAATTCATTTGCATAACGATAATTTCGCATAACAATGAGCTCTCAGGAACGGATTAATATCGTTATGCGGGGGTCCACTGTATACAGTACTAAGTTGTGCTGCGTAGTGCTGTACAACCCACGCAGGTTCAGCACTTCTTTTTAATTTAACAATAATAATAATGAAATTGTATATGCAACTCTTAACCCTTTCAGGGTCGCCAGGCTCTCTACGAGACTTGTTCTAAGGGTCGCCCAAAAAAAAAAAACATGAAAAGATAGAGAATCTTTTCCCGATCACAATGACACCAAAAGTATGAAATTTGATGGAAAACTTACGGAATTATGCTCTCACGAAGTTAGTGGTCTCGACGATGTTTAAGCATCGGCAATTTTGCCCACTTTGAGCCCTATTTTCGCCAATTCCAGTGTACTAGTCGACAAAAATCATAACTTTTTCGCTAGAACTCCATTTTTCTATCAAATAAGTACAAGAAACCACCCATTTACCGATTTCAACTATCCAATTTAGCAATTTTACCAATTTCACACAAATTTTAAAAGATGCCAATTTCCAAATAGGGTCCAGAATAAACAAGACAGACATTCCTGGCACTAAAATAACATTTCCTCTGTTCATTAGTCATCCCCACGCCCCTCTTACATTCTTTTGCTTTCCACTTTGAATTTTTATTCTCACAAAAAATAGAAGATTTACTGTTATGCAGACTACTGCATTAGTGTAAAAATGGTATAAATAATATCAGCGCACTTGTGAAAGAATATTAGACTCACCAGTTGACGTGTATTGGACGCGTAGCATGATTTGTTTACTTTTGAACTTTGGTAAAAATCGAACATTTCTGCTACTTTGAGCTCAATTTCAAGGTACTTTTCATTGTAAAACCAGTCAAAATCATCTCAATTTCTGTAATATGTCTTCCTCTCTATAAAATGAGACCAGGAAAACTAGAATACAACAACAAATACCATACGAAAATACTGTGCAAAGTCGCTGTTTTAATCCAAAAACACTGTCAAAGTTTTTTTTTCTCATTACGCACTGTGTACTGCAGGATTTTTTTTATACTGCACACACTGACCACACAGACCCATTCTTTCATATGTAGGCCTACCAGCTTTCTCTCACTAGATTTGAGGGCGCTAGAATTTAGGCATACTAGTACGTCAAAAACCCTGGTGCGTAAGCCATACTAGTATGTCCGAAACCCTGAAAGGGTTAAAGTGCAGGCATTGTACTTCCCATTTCCAGGACTAGAGTCCAGCTAACCAGTTTCCCTGAATCCCTTTACAAAATATTTCCCTGCTCACACTCCAACAGCTCGTCAGGTCCCAAAAAACCATCTGTCTCCTTCACTCCTATCTAACATGCTCATGCACACTTGCTCGAAGTCCAAGCCCCTCGCCCACAAAACCTCTCTTACCCCCTCCCTCCAACTTTTTTGGGGATGACCCCTACCCTGCCTTCCTTCTACAGATTTATATGCTCTCCAAGTCATTCTACTTTCTTACATTCTCTCTAAATGACCAAACCACCTCAACAGCCCCTCTTCAGCCCTCTAATACTTTTTGTAACTCCACACCTCCTCCTAATTTCCACACTATGAATTCTCTACATATTTACACCACACATTGCCCTTAGACAAGATATAGTAACCGATTTGTTTTCAGTTATGAAACTAGGGAAAGAGGACAGTGTTCTAGTCTTGTTTACTACCAGCATGACATCAAGACTGAAAAAGTTGTTCTAGAATGTATTGTTAAGCACACACATATATTATGATGTCCAAAAAAAGTTCTCAGTATTTAAAAATCTCCAACGGCAATAAAATGAAACAATGAGACCTGTCGATCTCCTTCCTCAGACCAAACCTAATTACCCCCCAATCCCTCGTTCCCTATCCCATCCTCCCCTTTTTCCTTTCCTCCTCCTCCTCTCCACCCCTCCCTTTTGCCCTTCCTTTTTGGCCCCTTTTGGGGTTTTTTTTTTCCCCACAGGCCGCTGGTTTCCTAGGTGGGAAAAAGTGCAGTCCACCCCCAATTCCGTTGAGGTTTCTTGGCGGTGGCGTTTTTCCCCCGTGGAATCTGGATTCCCTGGGGATGTCCCATCCCCCCCTCCGATTTTCCCAGGTGGTTTTTAGGTGTCTCTCGGGTGGGGTGTATCTCGGGAAAACCCCCTTTTGGTTCCGGGGTGGTGGCCGAAAAGAGGTATGCTTTGGGGGGATTTCCGGCCCCCCCTCTCTTTTGTCCCCCAGGGCCCGGGAGATGTGATTCCCTTCCCGGTTGGGGGGGTTTACTGGCATGATGGGAAAGGGTATGCGGGTTCCATGCCATCTCGTTTACTTCCCGGTGCTGAGGGTTTTTTCCCATTCCCCCTGGGAACTTTCCCCCCCGGCCCCCCTTTTTTTTTTTTTTATTTTTTTTTTCTTTTTTCTTCCTTTTTTTTTTCTTAAAAAAAAAAGAAAGAAAAAACTTTATGAGCCTAGTCCATGAACCTCCCTCCCCGGGCCCCCATGCTTCCACCTGTTTTTCATTTTGGGGGCCACTCTTGGGACACCCCCCTCAGCCGCTGCCTCTTGCGGTGCTGTTTCCCCCACCCTTCAGGTACGGGGCCTACGACGACTCCCTTTTTATCGGCCTTGGCTCCCCCCTCTGATTCCCGTCGGCCTCCCCCTCTCGTTCCGTTTTTTTTGGTGTCCCACGCCCCGGAAACTCTTTTTCCCCTTTCCGGAATGACAATTACCTGCGGGTGATACTTCTCCCCCCTTTCCCTCTTCTTCTCAAAAAAGATTCCCCGTCATACTCCCTTTTCCAGTTTCAGACTACAATGGACTAAATTCTTCACTTTAGGGAAACTTTCTCTGCCTACCCCTTTCGGGCCACAGTATTGGAAAGGCCTCCTACGCCATGTTGGTAAAAGTTTTTTTTCAGGGCCCCCAAAAGGGTATGATATCATCAGTACAGAAATGCTCCCCAGGCTCGTGGTTTTCCCGTCTTTCCCATATTGATCTTTCCCTGTCACTATTGAAATCACCCTTCCCTCAATTCTTGAAATTGGTACCGTCTTTTCTCCCCCATACAATATTTCCCGGAAATTTCCCAGACTGTGGCTTGGCATTTTTAAAGGCGGGGAACCCCAATCTCAAATCCTAAAAGGGGAACCTTATTTCTTCACCCCAGGGGAGACGATACCCTAGCAATGTGGCTCTTTTTTTAAAACCTTCCGTGAATTTTCCATCCCCCAGTTTCAGCAGGACATCCTTTTTTAAATTTGGTGATCTCCCCCAAAAAAGAAATGGCTGGGGTTTGGCCATCCCAAAATTTGCAGATCCCGGGAATCCCAGTCTGTTTTCGATACCATTCTAATATTTTCTTGCAATCGACCCCCCTCTTGCCTTAATTGTCATGAGGCTCACCCAAATACTCTCCCCGGTTGTCAAGTCTTTAAGCGGGGAAATCCGTTCCCCTAAAAAGGGGGGAAAAAGGTCTTTTTAAAACCTTTCTCACCCGCCTCAGGAACTACCTTGTTTTTAAACCCCGTTTCGGCCCCCCAATTTCCCCTGGGATCCATCTTCTCCCAACCACCCCCCTGGGGGTTTATCTTGGTCATCCTGTATCTTTTTTGGGCCCTTTCCGACGTCCTAACTAACCCTTAACCCCGGGTCTACTTCTTCATGTTCCCCCTCACAAAGCCCCCAGTAGCAAAAGGGGTCCCAAAATTAACACCTCCCCCCTAATCACCCCTCTACTTCTAAAAGAAAAAAGGGCCCATTCCCTTTACCCCCTTTTTTCCCCCTCCTTTTTTATTCCCTGTCTCTTGCCTGGTTCTTCCCCCCCCCCTTTGTCTTTTCAAAGTGTAGGGGTTCCCCCCCCTCCTCATACTGTCCTTCCCCCCCTTTTCCCCCCCAAAGTTTTTTTATCTTCCCACCTCCCGGGTTTTCCTCCTTTTTGTCCCCTTCCACCTTCTCATTTCCCCTCCCCCCCCTTCCCTTCACCCTGGTTTTTAAATTCTTTGCAGTTAATCTTTATCATTCTCCTTTTTTTTCCCATAAAGGATTCTAATTCTGAAACATTAAAACAATTTTAAATATATTGCGGGCCAAACCATCTTTTGGCCTGACCCACCCCCCCCTTTTTCTCTCCTCTGCCCCATTTTTTTTCCCCTTTTCTTTGGGCCTTTCCTTCCCAGTTTAAACTTTTCCCCTGCCTCCATGTGGATTTTTTAACCCCCCCTGTCCGTAGGGGGCCTTCCCCTGCAGATTTCAGGTATTTTTTATCGTAAACCCTTGGCCCTTTTTACGTTGGAATATTTGGGCCTCGGGGGAGTTGGGGTGAGCAAGTTTACTCCCCATTTTTTTCCCCTGTTGGTTTTTTCTTACAGGAACCAAAATTCTTTTTTCCCTCCCCATCTCGGGCTTTTTTTTGTATTCTTCAGACCCCTTTTCCTGATGGGCCCCCTTTAAAAAAAGTGCCCTTTTTCCCTACGCCCCCTGATTTTCCCAAACCATAAACCTATTTTTCCCGCCCCGGCTGCATTCCGCCCCGTATCCATTTTGCCCAAGGGGGTTTCCCGGCTCTTTCTTTATATCTCTCCCTTCCGGGCATTATCTATTCCGGATTTGCCTTTCTTGTTTTTTCATTACCGCCACGATTCTGTTTCTGTTGGCGATTTTAATCCCACCATTTCCTCTGGGGGTCTCACTGAAATTTCCCCGTGGCATTCAGTTAGGGGTTTTTCTTGCCACCCCCCCCTCCATGTTTTTAAAAACAGGTACTCCCCCCATTTTTTATCCTCAGACTCCCCTCTCTCTTGCCCTCGATCTCTCAGTCTGCTCTTCCTCCGCCCCATTAGACTTCCCGGCATTTAAGGGGGTTTCATGAGGCGTCTTTTAATTTCTTCTTCCCATTTCACCACCTCTTGCCTTCCCTTTCAGTTTAGTCAGGCAAGGGGGAACCTTTACCTTGGACTTTTCTTCTCTCAGAGAAGAACAGTATAATGTGCCTTTTACACTTCAAGAACTGGAGGCAACACTCTCAGCTTGCCGATCATCGGCAGCTGGGCCCGACGACATTCATATTCGTATGCTACAACATTTACATCAGTCAGCCCTTGCAGTCCTATTATGCCTTTACAATCTTATTTGGTCACAAGGAGTTCTTCCACAGCTGTGGAAATCCACCATTGTTCTCCCTTTCCGCAAACCAGGCACTACGGGACATGAAGCCTCCCACTATCGTCCCATTGCTCTTACCAGTGCAGTTTGCAAAGTGATGGAACGCCTAGTAAATAGACGTTTAGTGTGGTATTTAGAGACACACAACAGTCTCTCCACTCGTCAATATGGCTTTCGTAAGGGACGTTCTACCATAGACCCCTTCCTACGCTTGGATACGTATGTTCATAATGCCTTTGCTAATAACCACTCGGTTATTGCCATATTTTTTGACCTTGAGAAGGCATATGACACAACTTGGAGGTATAATATATTAGCCCAAGCCCACTCCTTAGGCCTTCGAGGCAATCTACCATCCTTCCTTAAGAACTTTTTAACTGACAGGCATTTCCGTGTTCGGGTTAACCCTTTGACTGTCGCGGCCGTATATATACGTTTTACGTGGTGCCGTGTTTGACGTATATATACTCATAAATTCAAGCGGCTTCAAATCAAGCAGGAGAAAGCTGGTAGGCCCACATGTGAGAGAATGGGTCTGTGTGGTCAGTGTGCACCATATAAAAAAAATCCTGGAGCACGCAGTGCATAATGAGAAAAAAAAAACTCAGACCGTTTTTTTTTAATTAAAATGCCGACTTTGTGGTCTATTTTTGTATAGTATTTATGGTTGTATTCTCGTTTTCTTGGTCTCATTTGATAGAGTGGAAAACATATTACAGAAATAGAGATGATTTTGATTGATTTTACTATAAAAAGAACCTAGAAATGGAGCTCAAAGTAGGGGAAATGTTTGATTTTTGCCAATGTTCAAAAGTAAACAAATGATGCCATTGTCCAATAAATGTCTAACTAGCCATTCTAATATGCAGTCATGAATGGGTTGATGTTATTTATACAGTTATTACAGCATTGCAGTAGTCTGCATAATAGTAAGTCTAATATTTTTTGTTTGAATAAAAATTCAAAATAGAAAGCAAGAGTAATATCAGAGGGGCCTGGAGACGTGACTGATGAACAAAGAAAACGTTATTTTAGAGCCTGGAATGTCTGCATTGTTCATTCTGGACATTATTTTGAAATTGTCATATTTTTTAGTTTTCGTGAAATTGGCCAAATTGCAAATTTCTGACCACATTATTAGGTAGTTGAAATCAGTAAATGGGCAGTTTCTTGTACTCAATCGATAGAAAAAATGAAGTTCTAAAGAAATAGCTATGAGTTTGGGCGACTGGAACAATGGAATTAGCCGAAAATAGGGCTCAAAGTGGACGAAATCGCCGATTTGTAAACAGCGCCGAGGTCGCTAACTTCGCGAGAGCATAATTCCGTCAGTTTTCCATCAAATTTCGTTTTTTTGGTGTCATTACAATCGGGAAAAGATTCTCTATCATTTCATAAGAAAAAATAATTTTTTTTTTTTTAAATTTTGCGACACCAGGAGACACCTCAGGATTGGGGGTTGCGACAGTCAAAGGGTTAATAATGTGCTCTCCCCGGACTTTATCCAAGCTGAAGGTGTCCCCCAGGGAGGTGTTCTGAGCACAACACTTTTTCTCCTTGCTATTAACGATTTGGCCTCTAGTCTTCCATCAAATATTTGGTCAACACTATGTTGATGACTTCGCTATTGCCTGTGCAGGCGCTGACTGTCACCTCATTACAGTTTCTCTCCAGCATGCAGTCGACCGTGTTTCCAATTGGGCCACCACACATGGGTTTAAATTTTCCAGCACTAAAACCCACCAAATTACTTCCACTAGACGCTCTGTCATCTCTGATCATCCTTTGTACCTCTATGGCTCCCGTATCCCTGAACGTGATACAGTCAAGTTTCTGGGCCTCCTCTTTGATCGTAGGTTATCCTGGAAACCTCACATTACCTCTCTGAAGGCAACTTGTCACAGCCGGCTGAACCTTCTTAAAACCCTTGCTCATCTTTCATGGGGAGCTGATCGTCGAACCCTCCTTCGCCTACGTTCCACCCTTATTTTATCGAAACTTGATTATGGTGACCAGATCTATTCAGCGGCATCTCCTGCTACTCTCTCTAGCCTTAACCCCATTCATCACCAAGGATTACGTTTATGCCTTGGTGCTTTTCGCTCTTCCCCTGTCGAGAGCCTCTATGCAGAAGCGAACGTTCCATCCTTATCCGATCGTCATGATGCCCATTGCCTTCGCTACTATGTACGCTCTCATGATCTCCACAATCCTTCCATTTATAGAATGGTCACTGATATTAGTAGACATTCTTTATTTGTTCTCCGTCCCTTCTCTCTTCGCCTTCATTCGCTCGTCTTCTTTTCAATTACCACCTTTATGTTCATGTAGCATCTCACTTTTCCCTACCCCCCTGGGAAGTTCCAGCTGTTCGAGTCTGTTCTTTCTCTCTCCCTTGCTCGAAAGCCCAACTGTCTACGGTCGCTTCCCGCTCTCTTTTTCTTGACCACTCTCATTCTCATGCCATTGCTGTGTACACAGATGGCTCTAAGTCTTCTGACGGCGTAGGATTCGCAGCAGTGTTTCCGGACAGCATCGTACGAGGGCATTTACTATCTTCGGCTAGTATTTTTACTGCTGAATTGTATGTCATCCTTGCAGCACTTACCCGTATTGCATCTATGCCTGTGTCATCATTTGTGGTTGTCTCAGACTCCCTTAGTGCTTTACAGGCTATACAGAAATTTGATACACCTCACCCCTTAGTCCTCCGTATCCAACTTTGGCTACGCCGCATCTTTACCAAGCATAAAGATATTGTTTTTTGTTGGGTCCCTGGTCATGTTGACGTACAGGGCAATGAACAGGCAGACACTGCTGCTCAGTCAGCAGTACATGAGCTACCAGTTTCATATAGAGGTATTCCATTTACGGACTATTTTGCTGCAATATCTTCCCACCTTCACACCCGTTGGCAACAACGTTGGTCTACTATGGTCGGCAACAAACTTCAAACTATTAAACCGAGTATAGGTTACTGGCCGTCTTCTTATCACCAGTGTCGAGGTTGGGAGACTACACTCTCCCGTCTTCGCATTGGCCATACTCGTCTTACTCATGGATATCTCATGGAGAGGCGCCCTGCTCCTCTCTGTGAGAATTGCCAAGCTCCATTATCAGTCAGCCACATTCTGTTGGACTGCCCACTTTATTAACGAGCACGCAGAATTTACCTCCGTCGTCGTCTTCGCTCTGCTGCTCTCTCTTTACTTTCCCTTCTCGCTGATGGACCCACCTTTCATCCGGACTCTCTCATTGACTTTTTGACAACAACTGACTTACTTCACAAATTCTGATACCTTCAGCCCTTTCTACCCTCTACCCCCGCACTATCCCCTGCCCCGCTGTTTTCTGTAACCTACTGATCATCCCTCCTCCCTTCTGCCATCCAATACCCTCGCTTCCTTCCCTATCCTGTAGCGCTGTATAGCCCTTGTGGCTTAGCGCTTCTTTTTGATTATAATAATATGACTATAAACAATGAAAAAAAATATGCAGGTATTCATTAACACACACACACAGTCATATATGTATTCATGCAATTGTATGGTTATGGATATTTGCCTAAAACTAACAAAACAAAGCAAGCCATTAAGTAAGGTAAAGTTTAATCAGGTATGGTAAACTAAAGCATGTTATAAAAAAAAGTAGAATGGCTATCAGAGTACAAACTCTTAAGACATCATGAAAAATTAATGTACTTAACATACAGATACCAAACTACAAAGGATAAAAATAATTGCACAGGGATAGTAAGAGGATAGGCGAAGTCCAAAAGTAGAGGTAGAAAAAGAACGTGTAGTTAGCTATGGGATTTGGAATTACCTGTAGTTACAGAGCTATGCCTGTGGTGTCCTGCCTTCAGTAATTAATATACATTTTTTAAATTTTCAATATTTGTAGCACTGCTACCTCCTCTTATAATTATGTAATTCAATATGATCTATGTACCAGCAGAATATTTAACAATAATCTTTATGGATCTTTTCTGTGTGCAAAAGAAGAATGTATTATTTATAAATAAAGGTATTATAGTAATTATTGTTTTATCTCTTCCACTAGAATAGACATTAACTTTGATATTACAAATTTCATCTTTGATTAACCTGTTGCTCAAGTGAGTGGAGTCTTAGCTCACATCGCTCCTTCTCTTGTCGTAGAGCCTCCAGCTGATTAGTGAGTCGGCGAATCTTTTCGCTGTCGACTTGCCGCTCTCGACGATGATCACTACTCATATCAAGAGTCTACAAGATAAAAAAACGAACATATGTGTAAAGTCATTAGGCAGAATAACGAGCGTTTTCAATGTATACTACAATACGAAAGTTGTGCATACATATTGGTCCAGGATGGATCAAAATGCCATGCAAAATTTCCTCTAGTAAGTGTGGGTTATTTGTGAATTGTTTCAGCTACGGTATTGTAATTTTTGTTCATTAATCATGAAAATGAATTAAGATTTCAGTAGCCCTTTGTGACCCTTGTCATTCATGAAACACAAAGCAGCATACTCCACCAGCAATGCTTTTGTTCTGTTTTTACCTGAAGGGCACACTAATGTTTCAGCTCCTGGAACATCACTGAAATGATCAGCAAGCGATCAATTCTTTCATGGTAAGCATGAAAACATAGAAAAGTATAATGAGGCTTGATTGCATATCCACACAGTGTACATCCAAGACCCTAATAACAAATGGAGTAATACAGAGAATTCTATAAACTAACCAAACTTTATTAACAATCTAGGAAACTTTATCATACACAACATTGTAAAGAAAATTACCCAATAATTCCTACAGATTTTAATATAAATCTCAGTCAATCAAATAATTGCAAAGCTGCAATCTTCCAAAATAACATGTATAAATCTCTTTAAAATAACTTGCATTGTCAAGCTCACATCCATTACAGAGATAACTGCTTTATCATTGGGTTAATATGGATGAATATAATAGCCCCACAAAACTCAAACAATTACCAAAGATAACAGACCACTACCTTTCCCTTCTAATTATAAAGATCATTAAATCATTACTTAAACCAATTATATTAATTCTGGAATGAAGCTCAATAATAGTATGATTTGATTTGAAAAACACACTTCTGTGTAAAGGGGTCCTCGAGTAAGTGCCCACTTAGAACATATTTCATTCACTTGGTGCTTACCTCATTGAGCCCCAGTACAATCCATCACTTACTTTATACTTAATCCAAGGCCTCCCTTGCACCTGCTCGAGTGTTATGTCCAGAAGATGTACCCATTAAAATGCAACTGGCACCAACATTACAACACAAGGATTACAACTAAAGACATAACAAGCACACAACTAACGGTGAGCAATTCAGTTAAAGGAAAAAAGAAAAAAAAAAAGAAAAAAAAAAAAAAAAAAAAATTACAGAAGTGTACTTTACTGAGACATTTTACCTGTGGAACAAGCTTCTTTAGTCAGTGACAAATGACAAGCATTTGTGTGAGAAAAAAATCATGTCAAAATAACAAGCATATTTCACTGCAAAGTTGTAAAGTGACTGAAGAAGCCTGTTCCACAGGCAAGATGTCTGAATAAAATTCTTTTCTGCAATTTTGTCTTTTTTTCTCTACTTGTTGGCTCTGCACTGTTTGTCACCAGTTCTGAAAGGGCTCCATACAAGTGCAAGGCACATGATGAACCTTACAGGAGTCAGCGTTGAGCATTTGTATGACTGAAGCATAAAGCAGCCACCTGGGGCTCCCACCACAGAATTACCTTGCAGACAATTACCATAACTAGACTGTATTCATCTACAATCACTCATTCTGAATCCAATAACAAAAACTGCTAACAAATTTGTACTCGCCTAATTGAGGTGAGTACGACTTTGTTAGCAGTTTTTAGACAATCCAAATGAAATACCCTCATAAAAATAATAAAGCTGCTCAAGTGTCAGCATCATTTATTTCAACACTTCAAGAGCTCTCTTGAAACAAAAATATTTCCAAACACTTAACCAATATTATAAATCTTTTTGAGAAAATGGTACACAAGCAAATGTGATCTTGGAATTTAAACAGCATATTAAGCCCATGTCAGTTTGGTTTCAACCACCCCAAAAATTACAAACACCATCACAACACAAATGCTTAACAATATACACATTACCTGAAAAAATGAGTATATGTTAAACCTGTTTACTGGTATACAAAAAGCATATGGTAGTGTTGATACCATTACCCTTGTTACCAAACTAGAGGACTATATAGACTCAGAGGACATACTCTCTCTTGCAAATCTTATGTTAGTGATGGACATAAACCTATGACCACAAATGATATATCCTCAATAATTACCCATCAGTATTGAGGTACCACAAGGTAGCATCTTGGGCTTGCTACTGTTCCTACTTTATATCAATGACCTACAAAATTCACCCCAGCAGCTTTAACAAGTACTATTTGCAGATGAAACTACAACTGTCATCTCAAACACAGATCCACCTATCCTTAACAATATAAAGGCTGACACACAACACAGAAAGACCATATTACATAAATGCTTGGAAACAAAATTATTCATGTTACAGTACTGATTTAAACCATTCATGTTTATTAACCATTTATTTAAATGCTTGTTAAGAGCACTTGTTTATAGCACATTTTCTTGTTACTTAATTTAAAATTACACATACTGTATGTATGGCTTTCTATTACACCCAGGTAAAAGAAGGACTTAATCTAAGACTTATAATTTAGAAAGAGGATTTGAGAATACATAGTAATATTTATTTCTATGTGCATGCTAAGATGTATTTTTTTTTACGACACTGGCCGTCTCCCACCAAAGTAGGGTGACCCAAAGAGGAAATACTTTCATCATCACTCACACTGTCTTGCCAGAGGTGAGCAGATATGACAGTTTAGATGTCCCTCCAAACAGCAAATATCCCTACCTCTTCCTTAGAATGTAGGCATAGTACTTCCCACCTCCAGGACTCAAGTCTGGCTAACCAATTTCCCTGAACCTCTTCACAAATGTTACTTTGCTCACACTTTAACAGCTCATCAGGTCCCAAAAACCATCTGCCTCCACTTATTCCTAACACACTCACACATGCCTTAATAATAAAAAAAATTCCACCTGGATGTCCAACTGAGGTGTTCTCTACTTACCTCCTTCAGGTGTTTCTGTTGCATCTCCGTCTTCACAGTCTCCAGGTCATCAATCTTCCGTCGTAACTCCATATTCTCAATGCGAAGAGCACTAATATTGGAATCTAGCACAGGCTGTTCAGAGGTTGGCCGCTGACGATCATGCTCATACTGGTTACATGAAACATGCAAGGTATTATTAGTATTATTATTAATATTAGTATTATTATTATTCATTAAGAAAACTGAAATCTCACATTACGATTAAAAGAATTCTAGGAAAAAACACCAAAAATCTAAGTGTTTGTAAAGATATGTAAGTTAATTTTAAGTAAAGTTCTGTATGCCAAAAATCTACAGAAAAAGCCTGTATGTAAGCTACTGTATCAAACAAAAACTTAGAGAGATTAAAAATAAGCCATTTTATCTATGATCAAGCAAAGCAATCCTACCTTATTTAAAATCTTCTTAAGGTCTGTTCTGTCCTTCTCAAGTCTAAATTCTGCCTTTTCAATGTCCTTTTTTTCAGCTTCACTTATGGCCAACTTCCTCTGTTGATGAAGAAGTGAGTGAGGAAGCTGGTGGGTAGTGCCAGCACCTCCCAAGATGGGACAAAATATTGACACCCAGTCCATTATAGTAAATTTATAAAGAGGGCTTTTAAGCAAAAAATTAAGCCATGAAATATAGAAGAGGTGATTCAGGGATAAATATCATGCTGATACTCTGACTAAGGGTTTTTTTGTGATTCAGCATCAAAATAGACTTGAAGCATAACATCCTGGTCACACTGCAATCTAAGCTCCCAAACAAACTCAAAAGTACTGGTAGAAAACCACTACTACTTCCTCCTTCCCTTTTCCTTTCCTCCTTTATCCTCTCTCTCTCTTTCATTACAAACCTACATCCCACATGGGTCATTATGCAATTGTAGTAGACTTAAGGATTTTGTCCATATACAATTTATTCTACAAAGGTAGTAAGCTGGTGGATAGCAACCATACAGGAAGATACTACTGTCCTATCACATGTGTGAAATGGAAACCTGTTGAATGTCATAAACACGGCAGGATTGCTGATCTTTTCTTTTTGTCTTATGTAAATCCTCCCACCACTATCTACATCCAGTATATGCTTTGTATGTGAATATGTATCCATGTGAGTATAAATATACACTCATCTGAGTTTTTTCTATTTTTTTACAAGTTCTTTTACTTGCAGCAGTTCTATTAAAATTTCATGGGAAAGTAGATTAGAATCCTCCATAAGACATGCCAGTCTAAAATGCCAGGCGTCTAGCAACCCTTTCTTTTAATCAATAAAAAGAAGGAAATTTTTACAGCTATTTAATGAATAATAGTGAACACATTTACCTCTTTGGGTCATCCTACCTAGGCAGGAAATAACAACAAAACAGTTCTCCAGAATGTAAAATTCTGCAAACTAGTTGATGAAATGCTTTAGGAATCCTACCAAACAGTACCTTAAACTGGAGAAAGCTGCTGTAACTGGAAGGCAATCATTTTATGGTACTGTAGCATCTTTACATGGTAACCTACTGCACAAGAAAACCAGCACAATATCAGTCATGGTACTGTGCCTTTTTATTCTTCATAATTCTTTTAAATGCGGAAAAAAAATTTTCCTCCATAAGCCATGCATGTCGTAAGTGGCAACTAAAATGCCGGAGCAAGGAGCTAGTAACCCCTTCTCTTGTATAAATTACTAAATTTAAAAAGAGAAACTTTTGTTTTTCTTTTTAGGTCACCCTGCTTTGGTGGGATACAGCCAGTTTGTCGGAAAAAAAAAAATATTAATTATGGACAGGCTGAGACAGCAGAGAATTTCTACTGACAGGTGCTGAACAAAGACCTACATCCTTGCAGAGCAGAACAATCCTGGTTGTGTTCATACATGATCCTATTGTACCGTATTAAGAGTCACATTCAACAAACCCAAATATCATTTTGCAAGTATTGTGCTGAAATTCTTATATCAGGGTCATGGACAAGAATGATGGAAAACTTATCTGATTCTACATCCACAAAGTACACGTAGTGTTGGGAACTCTATGTGAAAGTTAGATGAGCAACAGCTGAGGCTACCAAGAGCTTTCTTTTAAATAGACTGTCGTTAAGTCAGTCCCCAGTACTACAGGTCCACCATCACAAATCCGGCAATCAGTTATTCAGTTCCTTCAGTTATTCGGCACTAATTTCGGCTAGCATAATTTCAAATTTCCAGGGTTGCCACACCAACCTGCTGCTACTGTTTGGTGGTGCTACTTGCTGCATAAGTCATTCAAATTTCTTTTTCTCCATTTATTGCTATAACCTGCTTACTTTTAGCCCTAGCCATAGTTCCAATGAATAAAAGAAATGCTTCTCAATGTGTAAAGCACATACACAGTACATTGTCCATTAAAGATAAGGTAGCTTTGAAGCCACTGTCAGTTGCCATGAGCTCAGTCTTGTGATGCAGGGGAATATGCTGTATTATTACGCTAATATCAACACTACAGCTTATTTGCCTATCACAATTGATCTAATATGACATAATAAACAATATAAATAACAAAAACATGTTAAATACTCCAGAATGAATAATATTTGGCATAATACCGAGCAGTTCGATGGAGGTATGAAGAGGACATGGGATACAAGTACCCTGTCTTGGGGCTTATATTAGAGAAAACGCAGTTTAGCACATGGCTAACTGTGATATACACTCGTACTGCACCATAAAACTGCAACAAAAAAGCTATTTTCTCTACATAGATTATCGCACAAGCATATGTGTAGAGAACCTAGGATAACCCAAAAAAAGTCAGACAACGTGGCTTATTTCTAGCACATGGCTTGGGCTAGCCATATATGATTTTTGGTAAATTTTTGATTTCCAGCCAGGGTAGAAACATTGGGCATGTTTCTTTCCATCTGTTGTCTATGTTCACCCATCAGTAAATGGGTACCTGGGTATTAGTGGACTGGTGTGGGCATTATCCTGGGACACTGACCTAATTTGTCTGAAATGCTCAGCATAACAAGGGGCTTTCTATATAGTAGTATGTCACTGATGTCAACTAGGCCTGTATACCATGTCCATGTATGTGTAGTGAATAAAGACATTATTATTATTATTTTCTCAATTGTTTGTTGGGCTATCTTATTATTGAAACTTGGGCAATGTATGATGGAAAGATACTTCTTAACGTACACCAAAAATGAAAGAAATCAGACCATAAATAGTGGAGTTCACTTCTCAGCCATTAGCAGCCACTTAGCGGTATATTTTTGTATGGTTTTTATGGTTATATTCTCGTTTTTTTTTGGTCTCATTTGAGAGAATAGAAGATATATTACAGAAACAGATATGATTTTGATTACTTTCATGATGAAAAGTACCTTGAAATTGCGCTCACAGTAGCCGAAATGTTCTAGTCTTTAGCAATGCAGGGAGTAGTCCAAATTCTAATATGCAGTCAAGAATGGGTTGACATTATTTATACAATTATTACAATAATGCAGTAGTCTGCGTAACAGTAAATCTTCTATTTTTTGTGTGAAAAAAAATTCCAAATGGTAAGCAAGAGTAATATAAGAGGGGCCTGTAGCCGTAACTAATGAACAGAGAAAATGTTATTTTAGTGCCAGGAATGTCTGCATTGTTTATTCTGGACCCTATTTTGAAACTGGCATCTGCTGAAATTTGTGTGAAATTGGCCAAATTGCCAATTTCTGACCACTTTATTGGGTAGTTGAAATAAGGGAATGGGTGGTTTCTTGTACTTAGTCGACAGAATATAAGTAAGTTTATTCAAGTATATTTTTGATAAATATTTTTTTCTCAGTTGTTTGTTGGGCTATCTCATTGAAACTTGGGCAATGTATGATGAAAAGATGCTTCTTAACGTACATGTGTGTGCACACACACACGCGCGCACATGCACAATAAATAAGGGAGTTCACTTCTCAGCCATTAGCCGCCTCTTTGCGGTATATTTTCGTATGGTTTTTATGGTTGTATTCTCGGTTTTTTTGGTCTCATTTGATAGAATGGAAGATATATTACAGAAACAGACATGATTTTGATTGCTTTCATGACGAAAAGTACCTTGAAATTGAGCTCAAAGTAGCGGAAATGTTAGATTTTTGCCGATGTTCAATGAACTTTGTGCAAATCAAGTTGGTTAATGTTATTAAGTGTATTCTAACATAACCACTCTGTAATCTGGCAAACTCAGCAATCTAGCACACTAAAGGTCCCAATGATGCCAGATTTGTGAGGGAGGACCTGTACTGACAGAATTTGTTAATTTTTGTGATACGGTGAAATTATTTCATGGCCAAGTGATTTGATATTGTATCAATGACAACTATGTTCTGGGAGTTCTACATAAAAAATAGGTTGAATGCTGGTTAAACGATACCCACAGAACTATTTCAAGATTGTGACTTTCAAATGCAAATTTGCCTGTTTGATTCCCAATACTTTTTATACAATTTGTTACTTACATGATATAATGAAATTCTCTTTATATCTCATATACTGAGTGGGTTTAGGAGGCCTAAGATAATATGTAGGACCATAAGAGTAGGAGTCATTTAGTTAAGTTTGGCTGTGTGAAGAGAATGTTAGGTGAGAGGATGATTAGCAAGTGTTCAACTAAAAGAAAATGGCCAGAAGAATGTTAGGTGAGAGGATGAAAGCAAAGAGGAGAATGTATGAGAGTATAGTTATACCAACACTCTTGTATGGGTGTGTGAGGCATGGGTAGTGAATGTTGCAACAAGAAGGCTGGAGGCAGTGGAGATGTCATGTCTGAAGGCAATGTATGGTGTGAATATAATGCAGAGAATTAGTAGTTTGGAGATTAGGAGGAGGTGCAGGATTACCAAAACTATTATCCGGAGGGATGAGGAGGGGTTATTGAGATGGTTTGGACATGTAGAGGGTGGAACAAAATAGAAAGACTTTGAGAGTGTATAAATCTGTAGTGGAGATAAGGCAGGGTAGGGGTCAGCCTAGGAAAGGTTGGAGGGAGGGGGTAAAGGAGGTTTTATGTGCAAGGGGTTTGGATTTCCAGCAAGTGTGCGTGGATTTTAGGACTTGACATGCTGTTGGAGTGTAAGCAAGGTAACATTTATGAAGGGATTCAGGGAAACCAGCAGGCCGGACTTGATTCCTGGAGATGGGAAGTACAGTTCCAGCACTATGAAGGAGGGTGTTAATGTTGCAGTTTTATAACTGCAGTGTAAGCATGCCTCTGGCAAGACAATGATGGAAGCTTTTCTTTTTTGGGCCACCCTGCCTTGGTGGGAAATGCCCGATGTGTTAATAAAAAGAAAAAAGTATGATAAGTGTTCAAATGAGGGAAAATGATCAGGAGGAAGAGAGGAAAATGCAGAATCTCAAGAGGAAGGGTAAGGAATACGTATTTAAAAAATCTTAAGAGTACAAAAGAGCATGTTCGGGATGTAACTTAAAATGACCTGGAGGCATCTATGCTATGACTGCTTCCCTTACGAGAGCTCCTTAATGAAACTTATAAATCAGAAACAATGAGTTAATTTGCATATCTCAAAAGAAAAATGAATTTGACAGGGACACTATCATTAAAAAACTACTGTTTAAAAATAAGTAATCTGATATCCCAATGATTTCTTACATGATTGTGAGATAGCAAGTATGATTTAGAAAAGAATCTGGAAAGAAAGCAATACATTACATTCTATTGCTACTGAAGAAGCAATGTGAATACAAGAGAAGAACGGAATTCCTCCAAACTGTACTAGCAACTAAGAACTAAAGATTATTTTTATCTATATGTGTACTTAAGTTTATGGGTGTATTTATCAACAAATACAGATATGGATAAAGAAAATTCTACGACAGAAAAAGCAAGGTAAAGAATTTAAAATTAATTTTACAAACAAAAGAGATAAATAAAACATGTATGTGTACTTTATATCTTAAGAATAATAAAAAAAATTAACTTATATCAATGTTATAATATATCAAGAGTACTGACTGCAATAAACCATAGGTACTGTTGACCAAATAATATACTCAACTACTAGACCCAATTCTGTTTACAGATGGCCCTTTGAAACTTATATATTGACTATAATTTTGATAATTTATTAGTAGACTTCTCATTACATAAATAATTATTAATCCTCTAACTGTCCATACATAGATCTACGTTTGCGCATGTAGTGCTCCCCCCTTGATTTCCTCCATAAGAAAGAATGTAAAAAAAAAAAAAAGTACATCTACGTTTGGAGCGTTACGTGAGCAAACGTAGATCTATGTTTGGACAGTTTAAGGGTTAAAATACAAACAAAAATTATATAATAACTAAATAAAGACTTAATGTGGTATCATACAGTAGAATCATCCTCAGCTTAGCAACAGGGATATGTTAAAATAAGAACATGAATGAGGAAAATTTACAGTAAATAAAATATGGTTGTTTGGGGAAAATAAATTCTGGACAATTTTCCTGTTAAATTCCAACTCTGATGGAAGTATCTAATAAGCACCAACAGCTTGCCTTGTGCAGAACTGTTGCCACGCACATATATTATTATCATCATGGGGGAGCACTGAACCTGTATGGAATATACAGCACCTGTGGGGGAGGGGGGGATTATGGAAGGCATTCAGGCTCAATTCAGAGAACTGGAACACAGATGCAATTCCCTAGATCAAGAGCCCCTCACCAGCATCAAGGAACCTCCCTTGAGGGGTGCCATACACACTTAAAATATTGTCATTAAACCGAGCTGCTTGGTAATGTAAATTATGTCTTAAAGCTTCACCAAGTAGTTAATTGTAAACCACTAGTATTGATTTGTGTTTTATTATAAATGGTATAAAATACCAACAAGATGATAAGTAAGGCACATATACAACACTAGGTATCTTTAAGAATGTAACATTTTGCCTGCTCTGCAGACTTCAACTGTTGAATAGAGATGAATTACAATCCTGGAGACAGTAGATGAAGTAGATACTTAATGTTCCACATGTCACTCATCAATTTGTGTTATGTTTGGAAGTTGATGTATTAGGACATAACCCACCAGCATAACATTCTGTTTCTCGACTTCACTGATTCTTTATTAAGAGCCTTATCTTTGGATGTCATTTTTCTTTAATTTTCATAAGCTTTTAATGTATGTGAATTTGACACAGGTATGTCTTATTCACATACTTGTTGGTACTGTATATTTTACCAGTGACATTCAATAACTTACAATGTCTGTCATTCAATGTAATCTCTGAGAATACTGGGGTAATCAGGAAGAGAATCAGCTGATTATCTCTCAGCATGTATTTGTCAAAGAGAAATTAAATTTACCTTTTGCTATGTTCTCTGACACTATTCTGACCTATAGCCAGACACCTTATACAGTGGAGTAACAGCTATTGGCCTAGCCCCTTGCTGGCATTCAAAGCACCAGGAATGACCCTATCTACTCTGCATACCCGAGGGCACACTGCCGGGTTAGAAAAGATACACAAGCCTCCCCAAACATGATAAAAGAGAACTGGTATATAGAGTACTGGATTAACAATGTTTGACTGTACATGAATCCTATGATAAACTCGTTTTACAGGTAGAACACAGAATTCTGACATGAAACATTATGATTTCTTCAATTCACTTTATGTAACATAAAGAAAGCATAGACAAGTCAAGAGACTGCTTTGAGTCTGATCCACCCCATTAAAAACAGGAAATGGGAGACCATTTGTCTAACAGCCTGAGGAACTCTCAATTCAATTTCTGGGCATGGAGTGAGAGGGAAAAATCTCAACTACAATACTCATGCTTATCTAATAGTAATTGTAAGTACTTAGGAGTTAGGTGTTGTGGGTCACATACTAGGTAAAGAACCCAACTGAAATAAGTGATAATGACTGATTTTGTTGGGCTATAGCTGATAAACTTTTATAATATGAATAAAGATAAAGTACCTTACACAATAATATTTAAAAAACTTGAAAACTACTTATTAGAAACCAGTGCTATAGCACTTATGACATAGGACACTGCCTATCTTTGTGAAGTAGTACTATATAGATGTTAGGCTGATTCCTTGCTTTTATGCAACACACTTATTCAGGCTCAATAACTTGATACAATATATAGTTCATAATAATGAGAAAAACAAATAACGGCATGTGAAGCATATATAATACTAACAAAGTTCAAATCTGGATACAACCCACCTCCAGATCTGCAAGTTGAGAGCGCAGTTCAGACTTCTCTTGCTCCAGACGGGTTACCTTTGAGATAAGCTCATCTGTCGTTGATGATCGCTCACCAAGGCTCTGGAAAATTAACGCACATTAACTTTTATTCTGAAGACTCTTAGGAAGATACATTTTTAGTAAACAAGCTCACCCTCTCCTATGCCAATTTCTTTAGGGTGGCATATCAACAAAAGTTTTATCTTTAACTAATTCCACATGCACTAACTTGAATTCTGCACCAAACTCAAATAGGTAATTACTGTATTTAATTTTCAAATTACCCTACTGTTACTGCAACTGCCATAACAGGTCTCTCTCATGGTGCACCATGCTTTTATAGTGAACCATGCAGTTGAAAAAATTGAACTAGTTTCCAAAGGTCATATTTGTAAGTGTAGGTGTTTGTGTTTTGGGATGTGTACAGGTTTGGGACCACCTTATGCAACAGAAGATTGAGTACAATAGATTTGTATATCATATGGTATATGGTATATATGCAGTTTAAAAACTGTAGTGTAAAGCACCCTTCTGGCAAGACAGTGATGGAGTGAATGATGGTGAAAGTTTTTCTTTTTCGGGCCACCCTGCCTTGGTGGGAATCGGCCAGTGTGATAATAAATAAAAAATCAATGGTATATAATACCGACAAGACTACAGTACTGAACACCTGCTCCTAGACTGAGGGACTGGTGACCTCATCATCCACCTCTCCAGTCTTTATTGTATTGATAAAGCCACTGATTGGCCAAACGTCTACAGAATAAAGATATGTTGTACCTAGATGTTGCACATGTAACAGATTTACTCACCCCTCTAAGAGACTTCATAGTCATCTCTAACTCAGCATTCCTTAACTCAGCATTAGAAAGATCTTGCTGAACTTTATTTTTGGACTCTGAAAGTTGTTCCTTTTGTCGTTTGAGTTCTGACATTGCACTCTGCAAGTCAGCCACTCTCTCATCCAACTGACGTCTTTCTGCTTCACTTCGAGACAAAAGATTCTGAGACTGCAAAAAAATATTACATGAGATTCTGGGACTGTAAAACAAAGACAAGATGGTGGGATGGTGGAACTATAAAGCAAAGATAGTGGCACTGCAAAACAAAGACAAGATAGTGGGACTGTTAATCAACGACGAGATAGTGGGACTGTAAAACAACAAGATAGTAGGACTGTAAAACAAAGACAAGATTCTGGGGCTGTAAAACAGACATGATGTAATACAATATTCATGTCTTTGAAGTGTTGCATAAACTGTGTTGAGAAATTTTACAATAACCTCATTAATGATTAAATTTTGCCTGAAACACTAAGTAAACTTACGGGCTCCGTAAACATATTTTATCATTTATATACCCCAACGTATTACACCTATGCCTACACTGCTCTAACAAAGATTTGGATTTGAATCTATGTATTTTTGCGATTGTGGAAAGATGAGGTAAAAATAACAGACCCTGGAGAGTTCTTCTTGCATGCTGCTGGATGACGACACTGTCTCCTTCAGCGAGCGATTAATGGAAGACAGCTTGTCCTTCAGTTCGGATTCAGAATTAGAGATGGCAGCCATGCGGGTCTTCAGGTCCTCTACTTTGCCCTTGAGTGAAGAGTTTTGATCTTCAAGACTTCTAATAGTTCGGTTGTAATTCTCCCGGGTGACGACTAGATTCTGTTAGCATTAGCATTATAGTGAGTAGCCATGTGAATAATTTTTAATATAAATGCATTAAGAAAAAGAGTGGATTCCAATTCGAACAATTCAAGAATGTCAACATAATAGCACAAATGAAAATGCATTTACTGAATCTTACATTTAACTTTTTATTCCTTCAGATGCAAAACAGAAAGATTGCTTGCATGTATAAAGCTGAAAGAAAAAAATTTCTATTATCACTGAGTATCTGGTAACTTAGTAATATCAGCAAGTGCCTAATAGTAATAGGCTATTACTCCACTCCAACAATCACTGTATTCAATTATTGAGAAGGAGATGCACCGGAGAGTAATACATACATAGTATTTCAATATATGATACATTACTGTCATTGTGGAAGCCATGTGGCAGATGTTGCAAATGTATGGAATAGGTGGTAGGTAACTAAAAAAAAAAAAAAAAGCATTTTTATGCAGAAAGTGAGGGTCAGGTTAGGGTATATAGGACAGAGGGGAGGACTATTTGCCAGTGGGGTTGAAGTGTGGGAATTAAAAGATAGTAAGGGGTCATTAAGAATATAACACAGAGGGGTGAAGAGAGGTTGCTAAGTCTGCATGGGCATTTAATAAAGAGGATGGAGAGGGACAGATGAATGAACAGGATGTATTAATCTGGGTTGGAAGGTAGAAATAGGGGGTCATCCTAGGAATGGATGGAGGAAGGGGATAAATGAGGCTTTGAGTTTTATGTGCTTGAGCATCTAGCACCCTTGTGTGAGCACGTTAATGGAGACGAGTGGTTTTTAATGGACATGTTGAAGTATGAGCAAAGTAGCATTTATGAAGAGATTCAGGAAAACCAGTTAGCTGGACTTGAGTCCTGGAGGCGAGATGGGCGGGAGTACAGATGCTGCAGGTTGGAAGGTAATCTGAACTGTGATGCTGCCACACTTCTCTTAAAATAGTGACTGAATGAACAACAGAAAATGTGTTTTTTATTTTGGGTTACCCTACCTAGATGGGAGATGGCCATAAAAAATTAATAAATTAAACCCTACCATGTTATAATTTGAGTCATAATTCATGTATGGGGCATTTGTGCTGACATATAGGTTCTGATCTCTCACCCAACATAATTACCCTAAAGAAATACTGTGTGCAATAAGATCACAGTAAACAGGTGATATCACAATATGCAGAACCACCACTGTGAAATACTGTATAATGCATTACTACATTTGCAGACAAACTAAGTAGATTTTGTTCAGCAGCATATAAATGTGAACAAGTGTGTAAATAGGAGCAAGGGGCTAGTAACCCCTTCTCCTGTATACATTACTCAAGTTACAAAGAGAAACTTTAGTTTTTCCTTTTAGACCACCCTGCCTTGGTGGGATAGGGCTAGTTTGATGAAAAAAAAAAAAAAAAGTGTGTAAATAAAACAATATACTGGAAAAAAGTCTCATAATGGAAAACAGGTCCAACAATAGAAGTTTATATGGAAAAATGTTTGTAAAATAGTCTTTAAACTATATAATAATTTAACCATATGCAAATTGAATCCATGAAAATGCAATTTAGTTACAACTGAAAAAATAGCCATGTTCCATACAACACACTCCAGTTTTTCCTTGCTCTCAGTCCACCATTAAAAATATTTTTATATATTAGATAATAAAATCCGCTCTTTATTAGTATTAAATTAAAAACTATTACTACTCTCACCTTCCTGTAATTAAACTTGATTGCTTCTTATTTCTCAGGTGCTGCATCACCTTTATGGGTTTAGTACTTCTTTGTGAATTTAATATTAATCCAGAACTTGCCAGCAAGAAAACCTTTAAACTTCTTGGAACAAAGAGATCATTCATTCATACTACTGTGCATGATACTTCTATAAGACCCTCCATACACACTAATTCTGACCTGAAACTCTTCTTGGCTCCTGAGATCCAAGAAGAGGCAGTATATATAGTATATGCTACAAGTATTGGAAACTTAAAATATTATATGTACTACAAATCAGCCACTAGACATGACAACACAAGCATAGCTTTGCTCCAGTCATAAAAAAAAAAGGTAAACTATATTTACTGACCTCAATTTCCATCTGTTTTTCACTAAGAGCTTTTTTGGTAGCACCAAGATCTGATTCGAGTCTTCCTTTCGAGTCATCGAGGAGTGTAGCTCGCTGCTCACATGCACGTAGTTTCTCCTTCATATCGGTGTTTTCCATTTCTATTCTGCCAACACTATTTTTCAGTTTCTGTACACGATCCTGTTGGTAAACATAAAAAATGGGCTACTACTCTATCAACTATATTGTCTTATTAGTTATATGCATTTTTCAGTGATGGTTGATGAATTGTTAAACACCATAATTACAACTCTCTCTCTACTTGCAACAACTTTTTTTTTAACGTGTTGGCCGTCTCCCACCGAGGAAGGGTGACCCGAAAAAGAAACTTTCACTATCATTCACACTATCACTGTCATACCAGAGGAACACAGATACAACGGTTTAGATGTCACTCCAAACAGCCAATATCCCAAACCCCTCCTTAAAAGTGCAGGCATTATACTTTCCACCTCCTGGACTCAAGTCCAAATATCTCTCATATAAAACCCTAAGGCGCATATTGTTAACTAACACTGAATACCTCTTAACATAGGAGGTGTTGTGCAGCAGAAAAGAATAAGTGCCACTATAGCCAAAATCCAGGTTAGAACCAATCGATTCATTAATGTTTTATCTGTGGGATTGTGCAGACACTGTCTTCCTCAGAGCTCCATAACAAAGTATGGTAATTTAAACTTCAATGCTCTGATCTCCTTCATGCCTGCATATTTTCTAGATTGCTTGGATTTGGCATTATTATTTTTTTCTGCTGCACAATGCCTCATATATTTACAGATACCTTACAGTATAAGCAAAGGATTCAAATATTGTATTTTCAAAAACCCTTGTTAGAATGAAAATACATGTAGTACAAATTTATAACCCACTTTATCTAATAACGAACTCAAACATTGTCAAATACAAGGCGAACCATTATATATTGTCATTTATCTCTATAAATATTCATTTCTCTAGCTAATTTTATCCCATGCTAATATTTTTTTCATTCATGCTTGCTTTTTTTGCACGCGCACGCACGCGCACATGCACGCGCACACACACACGCACGCGTGCACACACACACACGCACATGCACACACATTCATTCATTTATGAAAATGTTCACATCTCACACAATTTTATATTCCATCACATGCACCAGAATCTGCTTCATAAACTATATACATACAGTAATACATTATCAATGCACATTTACTGCACTTAATTCCCACTTTTTTAATATCATAATACCAAACTTTACTTTTTCATAAGTAATACATCATTATGACTGAATACCTACTTTTTACCAGTTGCATTTTCCCTACCTTCATTAGTAACTTTTCTTTAGCCTATGTTCTGAACAACCCTTGTCTAGCTAAGTTTTTGATACTCTAAAATAAACATGCATTATGAAACAGGAGAATTAATATTTGTAAGAAACTTACTGTCAGAGTGCTCTTGTCATGCTCCAGATCAGCCATTTTGCGACGAGTATTGCTCAGCTCTTCATTCAGGGTACGAATTTCACTCTCCTTGCGTCGAAGAGCATCCTCCTAAAGTGTAAAAACAACAATCATTACAAGACAAAATTTATTCTATTTATTCAGGAAATAAAAACTATGCAAATACAAATTTTATTTCCAAAAGTACAAAGCATTTTTATAGTTTTAGGAGTTACAACAGTCTGGCTGCTCATAGGTCATTAGGCCACAATTAGATTTAGATTTAAATTAGTCAAACAAAACTCACCTGTTGGCTGGCATTTGATACAGCTTTGTTGAGTTTATCATCAGCATATCTTTTCTTTTCTTCCAGTTCTGACAGAGTTCGAGTTACATCTCTCAGTCTAGCTTCTGACTTCTGGTGTGACTCCTGGAGTTCCGAGAGCTGCCGCTCAAGACTCGTTACCCGAGCCACAGCGTCATCCTGATAATTGTATATATTCATAAACGAACATTTTACTTTCATAATCTAAAGAAAAGATTTAGACATTAGTGATGAATAAGACAGCTGTCTGAGCCATCCCTTCTAATATGGGATTTATACAACATTTGTTTTATGTTTTTGTCTACAACAACTTAGAAATTACAATGATAGCAATAGTGGCCCATTAAGTAGTAGTAGTGCCCTGTGGCAACATATGTACTGTATATGTATGTATTTTTGCTTCATAATTATGCAAATCAATTTGAAATTAAATGTTTCTACTTTTACATTAAACCTTTTTTTTTTTTTTTTTTTCAACAAGTCGGTCGTCTCCCACCGAGGCAGGGTGACCCAAAAAAAAGAAAGAAAATCCCCAAAAAGAAAATACTTTCATCATCATTCAACACTTTCACCACACTCGCACATTATCACTGTTTTTGCAGAGGCGCTTAGAATACAACAGTTTAGAAGCATATACGTATAAAGATACACAACATATCCCTCCAAACTGCCAATATCCCAAACCACTCCTTTAAAGTGCAGGCATTGTACTTCCCATTTCCAGGACTCAAGTCCGACTATATGAAAATAACCGGTTTCCCTGAATCCCTTCACTAAATATTACCCTGCTCACACTCCAACAGATCGTCAGGTCCCAAGTACCATTCGTCTCCATTCACTCCTATCTAACACACTCACGCATGCTTGCTGGAAGTCCAAGCCCCTTGCCCACAAAACCTCCTTTACCCCCTCTCTCCAACCCTTTCGAGGACGACCTATACCCCGCCTTCCTTCCCCTATAGATTTATATGCTTTCCATGTCATTCTACTTTGATCCATTCTCTCTAAATGACCAAACCACCTCAACAACCCCTCTTCTGCCCTCTGACTAATACTTTTATTAACTCCACACCTTTTCCTAATTTCCACACTCCGAATTTTCTGCATAATATTTACATCACACACTGCCCTTAAACAGGACATCTCCACTGCCTCCAACCGTCTCCTCGCTGCTGCATTTACCACCCAAGCTTCACACCCATATAAGAGTGTTGGTACTACTATACTTTCATACATTCCCTTCTTTGCCTCCATAGATAACGTTTTTTGACTCCACATATACCTCAACGCACCACTCACCTTTTTTCCCTCATCAATTCTATGATTAACCTCATCCTTCATAAATCCATCCGCCGACACGTCAACTCCCAAGTATCTGAAAACATTCACTTCTTCCATACTCCTCCTCCTCCTATCCAATTTTTCTTTATCTAAATCATTTGACACCCTCATCACCTTACTCTTTTCTATGTTCACTTTCAACTTTCTACGTTTACACACATTCCCAAACTCATCCACTAACCTTTGCAATTTTTCTTTAGAATCTCCCATAAGCACAGTATCATCAGCAAAAAGTAACTGTGTCAATTCCCATTTTGAATATGATTCCCCAAAATTTAATCCCACCCCTCTCCTGAACACCCTAGCATTTACTTCCTTTACAACCCCATCTATAAATATATTAAACAACCATGGTGACATTACACATCCCTGTCTAAGACCTACTTTTACCGGGAAGTAGTCTCCCTCTCTTCTACACACCCTAACCTGAGCCTCACTATCCTCATACAAACTCTTTACAGCATTTAATAACTTACCACCTATTCCATATACTTGCAACATCTGCCACATTGCTCCTCTATCCACTCTATCATATGCCTTTTCTAAATCCATAAATGCAATAAAAACTTCCCTACCTTTATCTAAATACTGTTCACATATATGCTTCAATGTAAACACTTGATCTACACATCCCCTACCCACTCTGAAACCTCCCTGCTCATCCGCAATCCTACATTCTGTCTTACCTCTAATTCTTTCAATTATAACCCTACCGTATACTTTTCCTGGTATACTCAGTAAACTTATTCCTCTATAATTTTTAGTCTCTTTTGTCCCCTTTCCCTTTATATAAAGGGACTATACATGCTCTCTGCCAATCCCTAGGTACCTTCCCCTCTTTCATACATTTATTAAACAAAAGTACCAACCACTCCAACACTATATCCCCCCCTGCTTTTAACATTTCTGTCATGATCCCATCAGTTCCAGCTGCTTTACCCCCTTTCATTTTACGTAATGCCTCACGTACCCCCCCCACACTTACATTCTGCTCTTCTTCACTCCTAAAAGATGGTATACCTCCCTGACCAGTGCATGAAATTACTGCCTCTGTTTCTTCCTTAACATTTAAAAGTTCCTCAAAATATTCTCGCCATCTACCTAATACATATAAAGCAGACCATTTGGGATGCCTGGTCAACTGCCCTATATAGATTTATGCTAATATACCAATGAACACAAGTGAGAAAATCTTGGAAAATATTTAGTGACTTTTTTTTGTGTTTAACAATATTTTACTGCATGTAAACTACATTTTTTATACTGCACAAGGAAACAAAAGGTTTGTTTTGTTTGTTTAAGAACTATTCCTGTGTGTCTAGCCAAACCTGTTATTTTTATATTTTTTACCTCCAAAATAATGTTATGATATATCTGATGTCCTCAATGTTTTTGGAATTCTTGCATATTTCATAATTGCCTGGACCATTATTTATGGTAGACTATAAAAGAAATTGTGACCTTCATGGAAAAAAAAAAAAAGGTTCTGCACAGTTCTTCAAAATCAGAAAATATGCACTCGTGCTATGACAAAATTTAAAGGCATCTGCATACAAAACCTGACTTTACACAAATATTTCAGAGAGAGTCTGAAACATCACCATGTGTTTGTATCTCCTTCACAGATGGGGAGGATTAAGAGTTTACTTAAGGCTGTTTGAAATGCTTTATGGAACATTTCAATGATGGGTGATTTTCAAATGTGATTATTAGTGGTTTTTTCTTGGTGCCTGATTTCTTTTGGCTTGGCCAATACCTCTAAATTTAAAACTAAATGGAAAGTTTTGCTCAAATCTATTTTCATTCTTTTTATTACTTCTTACAAAATTGAATATGAATGCAATTTGTATATCTAAAGACAAGTAACCTCTGAAATTTGAAACAAGTCCTAATTTGAATTTTTTTTTATTAAAAGGACATAAATTTACATTATTCGCCTGGTCATAGACTGGGCTGCAGAGGTGTTGACCCGTGAATCACCATCTAGATATACTCCAGGTGTGGGATCTCTAGAAACAATCCCTGTGCATTTGGCAAGTTGACTCTCCAAGAATTTATTAAATAAAAATGCATGGAGACAAAGCAAAACTTTATTAAATAGATAAAGCTCTCACTGAGTGAGAGCCTTATCAAGTTATAGTAACCTGATAAGGCTCTCACTGAACAAACCATTAATTTTTTAATCAATGCTTCCTCTAGGTCTTTTTATTTACTACATGTCATTTTCTTATCAAAGAAATCCTTTATTTAATGACAAATCAAAGAAATCCTTTATTTAATGACAAAACTTGATCTCCATGCAGAAGTGGAGAAGCCATGTGTGTCATAAGAAGTGACTAAAATGCTGGGAGCAAGGGGCTAGTAACCCCTTCTGTATAAATTACTAAATGCAAAAAGAAGAAAAACTTTTATTCCTTCTTTTTCAGGTCAGCTTGCTTCAGTAGGAGATGGCCAGTGTGCTGAAAACAACAAAATAATTGATTGGTCAATAAACTGACGGACTGACATTCAAAATGTTACCCTTTCTAGCTCCACTTGATTCATCTGGGTCATGAGAGCTCTTAGTTCATGACGTACAATTTCAGGGTCAATTTCTGCTACATTAACTTTTTCGGGTGATCCAAGAGCTTCAACTGATGCATGTATATCACTGTGGCTACCAGACAGTTCGAAACCTGTGGGTGAAAATGTATTACTCTGATGAATATAGAGCACATTGAGCATCTGTGAAATAAACCAACAAAATAAATGCATAATGTATTTTTAAAGCTATTGTTGCTAGAAAAATTAATACTGAAAAAAAAAAAAGAAAATACCACGGGTGGGGTTTGAACCCGCGATCAGAGAGTCAAAACTCCAGACCGTCGCGCTAGCCGCTTGACCAGCTAGCTTCAATAAGATTCATCCAACTAGGTATATTTCTACACCATAGGAAGGTTAGCATATGCACCACTGTGACCACATATGCATTTGTGGTCACAGTGGTGCATATGCTAACCTTCTCATGGTGTAGAAATATACCTAGTTGGATGAATTTTACTGAAGCTAGCTGGCCATGTGGCTAACGCGACGGCCTGAGTTTTGAGACTCTCTGACCGCGGGTTCAAACCCCACCCGTGGTATGGATTATTTGCAATCGTGTCATTACGATTTTGTGGATCAGTTAAAGTTAATACTGTATACAGCTAAAGGCAATTCAGGTGTATCTTTAATTTTACTCCAGGCTTCAGTGGTATACTGAGGTATGGTACAATCTACAAAGCTTCAGCACATATATACATGTACTATAGTGGATTATTTGAATATGTAAACAACCCTCATATACATAGCTCAAATTTAAAAAGATTTGTTAATTACAAAGCAATACTAAGAACTATTAAATTAAACTTGGCGTATGACAAAATTCACAAAGCATATACAATACATTATCTGCCGCTTTTTGCTTTACACAATTACATTTTTCACATTTCACCTTTATTAAATAAAAAACAAATTGTATAAAGATTTAAAGTGTATATATATGTTCTTATTGAGTGTGAAATGGAAACCTGTAATTGTTTTATATGATGGTAGGACTGCTGGTGTCTTTTTCCCTGTCTCAAACATGTGGGATAAAGGTAGATCTTGCTACTTCTACTTACACTTAGGTCACACTACACGTGCATGTACACGCAAATATATTTACACACCCATCTGAGTTTTCTTCTATTTTTTTTTAATAGTTCTTGTTTTTCTGTATTTCCGCTTATCTCCATGGGGAAGCGGAAGAGAATTCTTCCTGCACGAGCCATGCACGTCATAAGAGGCGACTAAAAGGCCAGTAACCCCTTCTCCTGTATAAATTACTAAGTTTAATAAGAAAAGCTTTAGTTTTTCTTTTTAGGTCACCCTGCCTTGGTGGGATACAGCCAGTGTGTTAAAAAAAATGTGTTCTTAACCCTTTCAGGGTCCAAGGCCCAAATCTGGAGTCATGCACCAGTGTCCAAGAATTTTCAAAAAAAAATTTGTTATTTTTTCTTATGAAATCGTAGAGAATCTTTTTGTGAAGGTAATAAAACAAAAAGTACGAAATTTGGTGGAAAATTGACGAAATTATGCTCTCGCGAATTTTGATGTGTCAGCGATATTTATGAATCGGCGATTTTGCCGACTTTGACTCCCATTTTAGGCCAATTACATTATTCCAATCAACCAAATTCTTAGCTATTTCACTAGTATTACTTCTATTCTATCGATTGAGCACAAGAAATTGCCAAGTCAACTGTTTCAACTACAAAATAAAGTGATCGGAAATTGTTAATTTGGCCAATTTAACACAAAGTTCAAAATATTCCAATTTCAAAATAGGGTCCAGAATAAACAATGTAGGTATTCCTGGCACTAAACTAACATTTCCTCTGTTCATTAGTTATGTTTTGAGGCTTTACAAATAAATTCCATTTTGAATTTTTATTCAAATAATGAATTTTTATTCACACCAAAAAATAGAAGATTCACTGTTATGCAATATTGTAATAATTGTATAAATATCATCACCACATTTGTGAATGTATATTAGACCCACCAGCTGGCATGTATAAGACGTGTGAGGTCGTTTGTTTACTCTTGAACATCGGCAAAAATTTAACATTTCCGCCACTTTGAGCTCAGTTTGAAGCCATTTCCAGTGCTAACACCAATCAAAATTATCTCTATTTCTATGATATGTCTTCCATTCTATCAAATGAGACTAAGAAATCACAAATACAACTATAAAAAACATACGAAAAAACACTGCAAATTCGCTGTTTTAATCGAAAATCACGGTCTCAGTTTTTTTTCTCTCATTATACACAGTGTGCTGCAGGATCTGTTTTATGTGGTGCACACATACCACATAGATGTATTCTCTCATATCTAGGCCCAAATGTACCACTCACAGTTTATCAGAGTGAGCTGAGCTCATGGCGTAGATCTACGGTTTGGACACTCACCGTAAAGCCGTAGATCTACGGGACGGACCCTGAAAGGGTTAATGACGTATGAATTAACAGTAAACATCTTTTTTATAAACTGAGAGAAGGTTGGCCTTAACCAGAAAAATAAGAGAACACCAGCAATTGTCCTTGCAGTCTAACTTCAGCTTTTCACATTTTTTCATACACTGCCAAACAAAACTTGGAAAAACAACTGATATCTTCCCATACCACCTAAAGCCACTGTTCAACACCCCTTGGCAACATCACCTGAACATTCCCTTTACCTTGGGAAAAGCTCACCAACTCCTTCCACCATCCACAGACAGCTTCCAAGGAGGGAAGGGGGAACCAAGTAGCAGCCTGAACTGTCAGCTTGGTTGAATGAAGACAATGGGGGATCAGCCCCTAGAGGTGATGAGTGGCTAAACCCGACACAATAAAAGCAACAGGTGCCCAACCACCATCAACAGCAGCTACCTGTAGCTAACTGGCAGAGAACTTGCTCAAAACTGAAGGGACCCAAATTCAATTCTCACACAGAGTGGAACATATAGGTTTCTCCTTACACCTGCTGCCCCTGTTCACATAACAGCAAAGTGATATCAGGATACTCATTGACTCTAGTAGGTCATGTTCAGGTGAGCTAGCACTCTTAGATAGGGCTAAGATTTAAAATGAGCTGAAGTAGGATAATAGCTCCTAAGAATATTATTTCCAAGATACCCTTGGGAAGCCTTCTTATTGATCTATGCAAACCCCATTTTTTGCTGTCAGTCATGTATGCTAGGGTAGCAAACATCAGCATGGGTTTCAGAAATTTAAATAAATATTTCTCCAAGTCATTCTTCACCATATACATGTATGTACAAAAACCTTCAGTATGCAACACAAGTGTGTATTCTAACAAGTAGGCTTATGTAGAAGAAGCATCAAGAAACTTGGTTACAAATAATTTCAATATTAACCATGTATGCTGTACCACTGACATAAGCAACATGTGCAGCACAGACTGCAGGTAACACCTGAGGAGTTCAAGTGCTAAAATTTTCATAAACAAAGAAATCATCAACATTAGTAAGAAATATATATGTGACAACCATTAAATACCTTGACACCATCAAAGAGAATCCAAGACACTTCAACACTGCATCACCACTGGGAAACTCATTTTAGTTGTCACAACATAAGACCTGTACATCTAATCCATGTTTGTGGTGTGTCTAGAATGTACCATCTGAATCTGACTTCACCTCACCTGGATCATTAGCACCTAGCCCTCTATATCTCTAACAACACTAATACTGCCTTTACAAGCAAAACATTGCAGATAAAGTTGATTCCATATTACTTAGTTCACCCAAATTATTGGCCATTACAATTAAGAGGAAGTTTATTTATGGAGTTAAAATACTCATGCATGAATGCTTATTTTTATTTCACTCTATAACCATGTTTGTGTATTAAGAAATTTAAGAAGCATCTTCATAAGTGTCACTACATTATGCAATAATGTACACATTTTTAACTCATAAAGAAAGATGATTAAGTTTAGAAGTTTTCACTCATTTTAATTGTTTTCTGAATCAAAACAATACTTAAAAGAATATTTTATTTTATTATTGTTTTGATTCAGAAAACAATTAAAATGAGTGAAAACTTCTAAACTTAATCATCTTTCTTTATGAGTTAAAAATGTGTACATTATTGCATAATGTAGTGACACTTATGAAGATGCTTCTTAAATTTCTTAATACACAAACATGGTTAAGACAAAGCTTGAAAGTTAAGATTAGAGTACTCTATTATACTCAATTGTAGTTTACTTGCATAAGCAATTATGTATTTAGTACAAAGTTTGTGTTATTACACTTTATAGTGTATTTTATAAGCTACCAGTATTTACGGTTCTCACCAAGCACACTAATTCAGTGACAAAAAATTTAAAGTACACTTTACACTGCCAGAACTTGGACCACCAGCTGGCATGTCTGTCACTGACTAATGCGTAAGCTTAATATACCAACCAATCTTGGTGCCCTTCCTGCTCCGTAGCACAGGTGACGATGGTGGCACATCCTGGTACATGCGAGTCACCGTGCGTAGGGAAGTATACACATTCTGCAACTTTCTCTCCAGGTGTTCTCGGGTGGTTTCCAGGTTGCCCAGCTGCTGTTCAAGGGCTTCCACATGGCCCTCTTCACGGGATAATTTCACCTACAAAATGTACAAGTTTAAAATCCATTACTGCAAAAGATGTAGGAAATTACTTAGACACTGAAAAGATACTTGAGGATTAACTTAATTTTTTAAATTTTATGAGACTATAGGAACAAGCTACAAGCACAGCTATGTTCATGTAACTACAAGTAATCAATTACCACACTAAAACTGTTCATTTTGGAATGAACATGAAAATATGATATTCATTTCCTTACAACAGCATCAAGAGTAAAGGTAATTTTTACAGGATATTACATCTAGTAATGATGAAAGCACAGTACTTATAATTCACAGAGACAAATTTGTGTGAATGTTTTCATAAGCGAGATCTGGAAGACCAGACAAAATCTTTTTTTTAAATGCAAGCCTGAAAATATCAAATATTCAAAATTTTAAGAATGTAATGATCAAACTATACCTTCAGGTTGCTGATTTGTTGGTTGGCATTATTGAGGTAATTCTCGAGGTTCTTCTTCTCATCATTCAACTTGCGTTCATTTGCACGAGATTCCTCAAGACTGAAAAAAAAAAAAGGTCAAACATGAATAAATTCTGCTGTAAAAACACCAATGATATTAAATAAAAATTCATGTAAAGCACAAAATATTATAGTCTGCTTTTGTGTGTGTGTGAATTAGAGAAACCTCTTCCAAGAATATTTAACCAAAGGAGGATCATACATACTTTCCTATTCTCATAAATGCTAACACTCAAAAAGAATGAATTCGCTTCATAACTCAAAGTTTACAATTATCTCTGCATTTGAGATGATTATCTTTGCATTTGGGACAATTATCTTTGCATCTGGGTTATGATACACAAAATTCTGTATATAAAAATATAAAGTGCACCCAACTCTGCATCTTTGGCAGGATTTATTCCTGAAAAAAATGAAGGATTTCACAATGGCAGGTCAATATAACAGCAATACTGTACCACTCTAAGAACAACGCTTTTTAGAATTGCCTCTCTTCTATACCACTAAAGGACATCACTACATTGCTACTTTGAGCTCTGTATATTTCCTTTTGCCTTTATAGTGGATATATTTTTCTACAGCTGTACACCAAGAACAACCAAATGGAAGATGTCATTCATCAACACTCTGGTAGAAGATAAGTGCCAATTTTATTCCTCTTGTTTATATAAGATTTTAGTCATGACAGTGGCCAGTCCATAGTCTATGTTCCAGTAACTGGCCTTAATGTATCTTACGAGTCTGTAAGATAGCTAGAGACATTATGCTTATGATTATTTTTACTATTATTACACTCATAGGGGGATGAGAGAAACTCATAGGGTGGAGAGAGAAACCCATAGGGTTCATACAAGACCTGGGGAAATAGAAGGCAATCAGGTTCAATCCAAGGGAGTGAAGGTTTATGACTGATCATTCAGTGGCTTCTAAGTATTGTGTATTTATTAAATTATCAGCAGCTGTAGTACTCCTTAGCCAGGAGAATTTTAGATCAGTAAGATTATGGGAATCTTAGTGGATTAAGCCCATCCTTCACTAGGCTTAGTTTAGATGAAGGTGAATTTTATTTAGTAGAACCAGCTTCCACCTTTCCCTGTTGCAATCCTCCCACCTATAACTGGTCACTGCCAGAAAGGTGAGGCTTACTGTGATAATATCAGTACACAGTAGCATGTTTAAAGGTTCAAATTAACTGATGTTGCCTAAGAGGGTTTATTTCTTTACCAGGATCACAGGGCACTGGAAATTTGGTCTCTAAACATTTGGAAGCTTTGGAATGTGGCCTATTTGATATCTAGACCTATTTACCTCCCCTAATGTGATGTACCTTGATGCCAAAGAAGAGCTCTTGATCCAGGGAATTGGATCTAACCTCAACACTCCTGAAGAATCAGGAGTGCGGAGATTAGAAGATAAGTAGGGGTTTCCAAAAGTTTAATTCAGAAGGCTAGCTAAGGAGGGATTGTTGAGGGGTACATAACTCTGGAGAGGTAGGAAGGGAAAATAGGGGTCTTCCAGGAAAAGTTGGAGGGAGAGGAAAGCTTTAAAGGAGGTTTTGAGTGCTGAGTGCAAGGGGTTTGAACATTCAACAGGCTTGTGTGAGAACATATTATCAGAGTGGAGACCAGCAGTTTTAATGATTTGACATGCAGTTTGAGTGTGAACAGAGTGGAGTTACAACAGTGGTGGTTTCATACAAAAGGCAAAATTTTTTGTGCCTGATACCTTCTGCTGAAAGACTGAAGTTTGAACTCAAAGATTTATCAAATAAGGAAGCTTCACTTTTCTATTCATTCAATGTACACATGAAGCTGATACAAGTGTGATGTTTCCCATACAAACTAGGCATGATTTGGAAAAGTACATAGGATTTTTATTTCTTTGAATGCATCTTTAATTATAAAATAGGAATCTACAACAAAATAAATTTCACTTTATGTGATCTTGCTTACACGGATTTTGTGCAATGCATCTGTCATCAAATGAGTGATGCTTGTATTGCACCTGCAAAAATTCTGCGACTGATATCCTGCAACAACATTCTTCTTATTTCAACGCACCGGCTGTACCCCATTTACAAAGGATGGCCCAAGAGGAAACATGAAAGTTTCTCCTTTAAAATTTAGTAGTACATATGGGAGAAGGGGTTACAAGCCTCTTGCTCCCGGCATTTTAGTCGCCTCTTATGACATGTATGGCCTACGGAGGAAGAATTCTGTTCCACTTTCCCATGGAGATCAGTGGAAATAAACAAGAACAATAACTAGTAATAAATTAGAAGAAAACCCAGAGGGGCAGTTTGGAGGGATATGTTGTGTATCTCTATACGTATATGCTTCTAAACTGTTGTATTCTGAGCACCTCTGCAAAAGCAGTGATAATGTGTGAGTGTGGTGAAAGTGTTGAATGATGATGAAAGTATTTTCTTTTTGGGGATTTTCTTTCTTTTTTTTGGGTCACCCTGCCTCGGTGGGAGACGGCCGACTTGTTGGAAAAAAAAAAAACATACATGTGCAGTGTGACCTAAATGTAAGTAGAAATGGCAAGATGTACCTGATACTTGCATGTTTTTTTTGTTTTTTTCAACAAACCGGCTGTATCCCACCGAGGCAGGGTGGCCCAAAAAGAAAAACGAAGGCTCCTCTTTTTAAATTTAGTAATATATACAGGAGAAGGGGTTACTAGCTCCTTGCTCCCGGCATTTTAGTTGCCTCTTACAACACGCATGGCTTACGGTGGAAGAATTCTGTTCCACTTCCCCATGGAGATAACAGGAAATAAACAAGAACAAGTAAGAAAATAGAAGAAAACCCAGAGGGGTGTGTGTATATATATATATATATGCTTGTACATGTATGTGTAGTGTGACCTATGTGTAAGTAGTAGTAGCAAGACGTACCTGAAATCTTGCACGTTTATGAGGCAGAAAAATGGACACCAGCAATCCTACCATCATGTAAAACAATTACAGGCTTTTGTTTTACTCTCACTTGGCAGGACGGTAGTACCTCCCTGGGTGGTTGCTGTCTACTAACTTACTACCTCCATGCAACAATATAACATGTATTAAAGAATGATTATACATTTACCTGCTGGCCAGTTCCTGCTCCTTAGCTGCATGGTGATCTTCAAGCTCAGTGAGTCTTCGCTCTAGAAGAGCCAATTCTGTTTGAAGATTATCTCGTTCTCGTTCATATTCTGCTACCTGAGAAATGCACATTGCATTTAGCATATGCTTTAAATATTCACATTATAAATTTTTTTTAGTAGCCATTCGTTTATTAAAAATTAGATCATTATGCCACTTTTTTTTTTTAAATAACTGACATATTTAATAACTAGTACCTAACATTATACAATAATTAGATTAAAGAATTTTTTGTTACAAAAAATTAATAAAATCCAGAATAACTGAGACCAATCAACCTCCAGATTTCCAATTTTCCCAGTTTTCAAAAACTAGAGCACACAGAGAGCTAAAATGTTACTCTGACTAACTTTATTAACATTGCTTTATTTATATATTATTTTTTTTGTACTTTAAAACTGTATTATTTGTTTATTAACACATTGGCTGTTTCCCACCAAGGTAGGGTTGCCCAAGAAAGAAAAACTTTCATCAACATTCACTCCATCACTGTCTTGCCAGAGACATGCTTACATTACAGTTATAAAACTGCAACATTAACATCCTTCCTTCAGAGTGCCAGCACTGTACATCCCATCTCCAGGAATGAAGTCTGGCCTGCCAGTTTCCCTGATTCCCTTCATAAGTATTACCTTGCTTACACTCCAACAGCACATTAAGTCCTAAAAACCATTTGTCTCCATTTGCTCCTATCTCACACGCTTGCTGGAAGTCCAAGCCCCTCAAACACAAAATTCTGTATATAGAAATATAAAGTGCACCCAACTCTGCATCTTTGGCAGGATTTATTCCTGAAAAAAATGGTTGATTTCACAATGGCAGGTCAATATAACAGCAATACTGTACCACCATCTAGGATTCCACCCGAAAACAGTCAGCTAATACCCAGGTACTTATTTACTGCTGGGAGAGAAATTGGGATAACTGGTGTCAAGAAACTTGCTCAATACATCTTTACCTGCCCCCATGATTGAACCCAGGTCTTTTTAATTATATTTAATATAATAATGACCAAAAGGGTATATAAAGTTGGGGTGGAAGGCAGGAGGGGTGGGGGTGGGGGGTCATCCCAGGAGAGGTTGGAGTAGGGAAAGAGGAGGCTTTGAGTGCTAGGGGCTTGACCATCTAGAAGGCTTGTATGAATTTTATAGCTTGACATTATGTTGGAGTGTGAGCAGGCTAACATTTATGAAAGGATTCAGAGAAACAAGTTTGCCAGATTTGAGTTCTGGAGGTGGGAAGTTTAGTGCCTGTACTCTGGAGGGGTGGTGATGTTTCAGTTTGCAGTGTCATCTTAACTGTGATATCTGCACACTTCTGGCAAGAACTATTGAACGAGGATGAATGTATCCTTTTTTTCCGTGTCATCCTGCCTTGATCGGAGATGGCCAGTGTACTAAAAAATATTATTGTTGATATTATTATGGTTATCAATATTATTACTATTACAGTACTATACTGTTATGCTTAAGTGTTTCCTCACAAAGTCAAGGTGGCTAAAGAAATCCAAATTACATAAAAACCTTAAAAATATTAACAGCTTTCCTATTATAGTGACCTACAAAAGAAGCTGCTTGCCTTGGTTTTAAGTTTGGAAGCCTCTTTTCTGCTTTCATTATGGCGGTCTTCTTCTGATGACAGCCGCAGCCGGAGATTTTCTAGTTCTTGAGATTTGCCAAGCAATTCTGTCTCTAACAGCTTTAAAGAAACAATTTAAATAATTATAAGATTATGATGAAATATAAAAAAAAATGATAGGGAATGTCCCTTATCAAAAATAAAATTTTTGAAATACATAAAGCAGAATTAATAGTATTTTATAAGCCTTCAAAAATCCTATAAAAATTGCTCTTACATATAATGGCATTTTTATCATATCTTGATCAATTCCATCATTTGAAAATACACCAGTAAGGTATAAATCAGGAAGTACACTTTAATGAACTGTGACTACAAAGTATTTTCAAGATGGATAACATATGTTTAGGACTTCATATAAAACATTACAGTGGTAGTTAAGAAAAATGGCGAGTGGTGCATTGAGGTATATGTGGAGACAAAAAACGTTATCTATGGAGGCAAAGAAGGGAATGTATGAAAGTATAGTGGTACCAACACTCTTATATGGGTGTGAAGCTTTGGGTTGTAAATGCTGCAGTGAGGGGTTGGCTGGAGGTAGTGGAGATGATGTGTCTAAGGGCAGTGTGTGGTGTAAATATTATGCTGAGGATTCGGAGTGTGGAAATTAGGAGGTGTGGAGTTACTAAAAGTATTAGTCAGAGGGCTGAAGAGGGGTTGTTGAGGTGATTTGGTCATTTAGAGAGAATGGATTAAAGTAGAATGACCTGGAGAGCGTATAAATCTGTAGGGGAAGGAAGGAGGGGTAGGGGTTGTCCTTGAAAAGGTTGGAGGGGGGGGTAAAGGAGGTTTTGTGGGCGAGGGGTTTGGACTTCCAGCATGTGTGTGTGAGGGTGTTAGATAGGAGTAAATGGAGACGAATGGTTTTAGGGACTTGATGAGCTGTTGGTGTGAGCAGGGTAATATTTAGTGATGGGATTCAGGGAAACCAGTTATTATAGATTTAGCCAGACTTGAGTCCTAGAAATGGGAAGTACAATGCCTGCACTTTAAAGGAGGGGTCTGGAATATTGACAGTTTGGAGGGACTTCTAAACTGTTGTATCTGAGTGCCTCTGCAAAGACAGTGATTATGTATGAGTGAGGTGAAAATGTTGAAGGATGATGAAAGTATTTTCCTTTTGGAGATTTTCTTTCTTTTTGGGTCACCCTGCCTCGGTGGGAGACAGCCGACTTGTTAAAAAAAAAAAAAAAAGTTAAGTACGTGTATTACCTGGAGTTTACCTGGAGAGAGTTCCGGGGGTCAACGCCCCCGCGGCCCGGTCTGTGACCAGGCCTCCTGGTGGATCAGAGCCTGATCAACCAGGCTGTTGCTGCTGGCTGCACGCAAACCAACGTACGAGCCACAGCCCGGCTGGTCAGGAACCGACTTTAGGTGCTTGTCCAGTGCCAGCTTGAAGACTGCCAGGGGTCTGTTGGTAATCCCCCTTATGTATGCTGGGAGGCAGTTGAACAGTCTCGGGCCCCTGACACTTATTGTATGGTCTCTTAACGTGCTAGTGACACCCCTGCTTTTCATTGGGGGATGTTGCATCATCTGCCAAGTCTTTTGCTTTCGTAGTGAGTGATTTTCGTGTGCAAGTTCGGTACTAGTCCCTCTAGGATTTTCCAGGTGTATATAATCATGTATCTCTCCCGCCTGCATTCCAGGGAATACAGGTTTAGGTACCTCAAGCGCTCCCAGTAATTGAGGTGTTTTATCTCCATTATGCGCGCTGTGAAGGTTCTCTGTACATTTTCTAGGTCAGCAATTTCACCTGCCTTGAAAGGTGCTGTTAGTGTGTAGCAATATTCCAGCCTAGATAGAACAAGTGACCTGAAGAGTGTCATCATGGGTTTGGCCTCCCTAGTTTTGAAGGTTCTCATTATCCATCCTGTCATTTTTCTAGCAGATGCGATTGATACAATGTTATGGTCCTTGAAGGCGAGATCCTCCGACATGATCACTCCCAGGTCTTTGACGTTGGTGTTTCGCTCTACAGTGGACCCCCGCTTAACGATCACCTCCAAATGCGACCAATTATGTAAGTGTATTTATGTAAGTGCGTTTGTACGTGTATGTTTGGGGGTCTGAAATGGACTAATCTACTTCACAATATTCCTTATGGGAAAAAATTCGGTCAGTACTGGCACCTGAACATACTACTGAAATGAAAAAAGTTCGTTAACCGGGGGTCCACTGTATTTTGTGGCCAGAATTTGTTTTGTATTCTGATGAAGATTTAATTTCCTCGTGTTTACCATATCTGAGTAATTGAAATTTCCCATCGTTGAACTTCATACTGTTTTCTGCAGCCCACTGAAAGATTTGGTTGATGTCCGCCTGGAGCCTTGCAGTGTCTGCAATGGAAGACACTGTCATGCAGATTCGGGTGTCATCTGCAAAGGAAGACACGGTGCTGTGGCTGACATCCTTGTCTATGTCAGATATGAGGATGAGGAACAAGATGGGAGCGAGTACTGTGCCTTGTGGAACAGAGCTTTTCACCGTAGCTGCCTCGGACTTTACTCTGTTGACTACTACTCTCTGTGTTCTGTTAGTGAGGAAATTATAGATCCATCGACCGACTTTTCCTGTTATTCCTTTAGCACGCATTTTGTGCGCTATTACGCAATGGTCACACCTGTCGAAGACTTTTGCAAAGTCTGTATATATTACATCTGCATTCTTTTTGTCTTCTAGAGCATCTAGAACCTTGTCGTAGTGATCCAGTAGTTGAGACAGACAGGAGCGACCTGTTCTAAACCCATGTTGTCCTGGGTTGTGTAACTGATGGGTTTCTAGATGGGTGGTGATCTTGCTTCTTAGGACCCTTTCAAAGATTTTTATGATATGGGATGTTAGTAGTTCTTTGCTGTTGCTTTACTGCCCCCTTTGTGGTGTGGGGCTATGTCTTGTTTTTAGTAACTGTGGGACGACCCCCATGTCCATGCTCCCTCTCCATAGGATGGTAAAGGCTCGTGATAGGGGCTTCTTGCAGTTCTTGATGAACACGGAGTTCCATGAGTCTGGCCCTGGGGCAGAGTGCACGGGCATGTCATTTATCGCCTGTTCGAAGTCATTTGGTGTCAGAATAACATTGGATAAGCTTGTGTTAACCAAATTCTGTGGCTCTCCCATAAAAAATTAATTTTGATCTTCGACTCTCAGTCTGGTTAGCGGCTTGCTAAAAACCGAGTCATATTGGGACTCGAGATAAGTTTTTGCCTAAAATGTATAACATGATCTGCAGCTTATTTTCTTCAGAATAAAAAAAATTACTGGCACCAAAATTCTATACACTGTACAGTACAATCAATCAACATTATTCAGAACATGCCAAGGCCAGGAGCTTTCTGTAACAACCGAGAATGCCAGTATTAATGAAGATGAAAAATAGATACAGTATATGAAACCTTGAAAACGTATAATAAACCTTGATGTTAGTCTGTATACCCTATTGCAAAAATAACTGGGGGTGGGCTTAGTACATATATACTTTCTGTTTTCCTACAATTTGCAAAATGTGCTTTGTTACAGCATGATGACTAAGCATACCCATATTGAAAGTTAAAAAGAGGACAAATAAGTACACAATATATGATATAGGGCATAATGACAGCAGTTTGTTAACCCGTAAACGGTCCAAGCAGATCTATGTTCACATGTGTAGTGCTCCAAAAGTAGATCTACATTTTTTTTTACATATTTTCAAATACAGTGGACCCCCGCATAACGATTACCTCCGAATGCGACCAATTATGTAAGTATATTTATGTAAGTGCGTTTGTATGTGTATGTTTGGGGGTCTGAAATGGACTAATCTACTTCACAATATTTCTTATGGGAACAAATTCGGTCAGTACTGGCACCTGAACATACTTCTGGAGTGAAAAAATATTGTTAACCGGGGGTCCGCTGTATAACAAAAAAAAAAAGTAGATCAAAGTTTTTTACACATTTTCAAATGTAAAAAAACAAAAAGAAGGTCTACTTATTTACATACTTTCAAATGTTGAAAAAATGTATATATATGTTTGGACCGTTTACGGGTTAATGTGTTAGCAGAAAAAAGGTTAATGGGTAGCCTTTTGGATGTGCATGTTTTTAGACAGGTGACATATATATCAGATCATTAAAGTGCTAAAAAAAAAATTGGTTACTGGTAGCTAGAGTAAGAGTTAGATGGGGTACAAGGAGAATTTCATCAATGTGTGAGAGGGAGATGGAAATGAATAATTTAGAAGAGGAAATAGTTGGGGGAAAGATTTTTTTTTTTTTTCAATGCACTGTCTGTCTCCCAGAAAAAAGAAGAAACAAAATTTTTTCTTCTTTTCACATTTAGTAATTTATACAGGAGAAGGTGTTACTAGCTCCTTGCTTCCTTTGGGTAAGATAAGAAATTATTGGGAGAAAAGTGGGATGGAAAGAGTATGTAATATGTTTGCACTTTGGTGGTTTTGATCAAAACTTAAATAGACCAAGGCATTGGACATCTCAACCACTGTGCTGCCTTAGACAAAATGAGAGCCATTCACCAGTGGGCAAACTGATATTCAAACCAAAGAATGGCATCAATGCACTGTACTGTTCCACTTTCTATGTAATTTCTAAGAGAAGATAATTTTTTTATTAATGTTCTCTATGTATTATTTATACAATCCTGGTGAGGTGCTAAATATGTTAGTCATACTGCACCTAGGGAATGAGAGGTAGTCAGGTGTTATTCAAGGAAGAAAACAGGAACTTCAATTCCTTGCATCAAGAGCCTTTCACTAGAATTGTCCCCTCTCCTTGAAGGGCACTAATATAAATTCTGCAAGAAACTAGATTATAAATTTATCTCCAGTTTACAGTTACACTGTATCTTGCTAATTTTCACTTCTGCTTGGTGCAACCTAATTTATGTGAATAAATGGTTTAGAAACTGACAAGGTCGTAAATGAGACACTTGTGCAACATCTAGAAACTGACAAGGTCATAAATGAGACACTTGTGCAACATCTGGGTATTTTTATTCTGTAAAAGTTTTACCAGCCATTGGCTTCTTCAGTCCATTGCAGAGAAAGGAGGAGTTTGAGGGACTGATTACCTCAAACTTCTCATCTTCCATGTTTCTCTGCATGGGACTGAAGAAGCCAATGGCTGGCAAAACTTTTCTGTAAAATAAAGATACTCAAATGTTGCACAAGTGTCTCATTTATCAACCTAATTTATGTTTATATAGCAGTGTTCTTTTATGTATACACACTAGTATATATTGCTTTAAGTTAACAAACCTGAAGTTTCTTCTTCAGGTCTGACATCTCCCGGTGAGCATCCTGTTTCACAGTGTTTAACTCTCGGAGTTGTGTTGTCATGCGAGCAATAAGGTCTGCGTGCTTGGCCTCGGAGACTTCCAAAGCTGAAAATAATTACACAAGTTCCCAATAATAATTTGAGTACACTAGCAAAAAATACTGAAATTTATTTTTTTTTTCAACATACCAGTCATATCCAACAGGGAAAGGGTGACCTAAAAAGAAAAACGAAAGATTTTCTTTTTAAATTTAGTAATTCATACAGGAGAAGGGGTTACTAGCCTCTTGCTCCAAGCATTTTGGTCACTTCTTATGATATGCATGGCTTATGAAGGAAGAATTGTTTTCCAGTTCCCCATGGAGAAAATTCTGTTTTATGATTTACAAATCATTAAATAAACTTTCAATCTATTATGTACAGTATCAAGTAAATATCTAGGGATATTTCAGGACCTTCAAAATTAAATGGGATAGACATAAGCACTTCACTTACTGTGAGGAAAATATCAACCTTGGTAATGTGATAAGATACAATGAGAAAGAATTTGATTTATTACATCAGAAAAATGCTCAGCTGTGTGCACTAACCAGGGTTCATATACATATTATAATTGTTTAGTGTAAGCTATATTTAGGTACTCTACATTAAATCCTCACTTTAACACACTAATGGGGGAAGTGGGTGGCTGGTAATGGTAACTGTGGTGAACAGAAATGAGACTGTTTTGCTGTAATCGTAATAATGATGGACAATTTTGTAATCAATGGACTTCATCCAATGTTTCCAAATCAACTGACCCAGCAGACTGTCCTGTATTTCTGAGTTATGTTAACCCTTAAACTGTCCACACGTATATATAAGTTGACATGCGGTGGGCTCCAAATGTAGATCAACGTTTTATTTTTCATTCCTTCAAATTTTGTGTGATAGGCCTGAGTCGCCTAGACATGAAAGAATGGGTCTGTGCATTCAGTGTGCACACTATGAAAAAATTCTGGGAGCACTTAGTACCTTGTGGGAGCACCAGTTCAACTGAGCACCAGCTAGAGCAAATAGCATGGCAAGCACCAGGGATTCACCGATGTCATGTCATATTAACACTCACATTTTAAGAGGAGAGTAAAAATAGGTTAGATAAATGCATGAGAGCATGTGAGTGGGTGAGAGTTGGACCTGACTAGCTTGTGCTACTAGGTCAGATGTCTTGCTCCTCCTTTCAGTGGATGTGACCTGACCAGGTGGGTCATTGGTCTAAGCCAGGGGGGGGGATTGGACCTGCTTTGCATGGGCCAGTAGGCCTGCTGCAGTATTCCTTCTTTCTTATGTTCTTATGTATTTGGCTGGCTAGCTGGCTGGCTGTCTCTGTCTATCTGTATATATCTGTATATATCTGTCTATATCTCTGTCTATATCACTGCCTATTTGTATCTCTGTCTCTCACATGTACTCATATATACAGTTATTATACATAATGTAAATTACCTAGGATAACCCAAAAATTCCCAGCCAAGTGCTATATATTGTAGATATAAGACATACATAAACATGATGCAAATAAAAGCAGTATCACTTGCTCAGCAATTAGGGAGCGGCACTTACACTACAAACCAACAGGTTTACTAGCTGCTCCCTGAGACAGAGACAAGCAGATGGAAAGACACACAGGCAGACAAAGACAGATAAGCAGAACTAGGCAGACAGACAGACAGATGTACAGACAGATAGACACATGTTTGTGTGCAAGAGTAAAAACATATAAAGGCAAGGCTCCCCCCTTCAGCAGCACACATTCATCAAATGTCACTGTTATCTAAGGCTGTCATAACACCATTATTCAAGGAGTTTATATTACACTCCAGGCACACACAGAAGACAGAAAGACAGATAAGTTGAACTAGGCAGACAGACAGACAGATGTACAGATACAGACAGATAGATGTACAGATAGACAGATAGATGTGCAAACAGACAGATAGATGCACAGATAAACAGGCAGACAGATAGTCAGGCAGATAGATAGACTGACAGACAGACATACAAAGACATGTTTGTGTGCAAGAGTAAAAACATATAAAGGCAAAGTTCCCTCCAGCAGAGCACATTCATCAAATGTCACTTATCTGACCCTTGTCATAACACCATGCTTCAAGGAGGTTCATACTCCAGCAAGTCTAAAACATTGTGGGGATCTATAAATACTTTGTATATATTTCTAGACAATAGTAAATGACCAGGGCAGGTGAAAATGTTCACCTGTCAGTGTGATTGTTACAATTTGAGTACTATTTCAGTACACAATATTAGTGTCAGAACAAAGATTGGCTATGAAATCACAAGAACTATATTATAATTTGTAATTATCAGAACATAAAAATTATATAAATTTAAAAAAAAAAAAAATATATATATATTTTTTTTTTTTATTATCACACCGGCCGATTCCCACCAAGGCAGGGTGGCCCGAAAAAGAAAAACTTTCACCATCATTCACTCCATCACTGTCTTGCCAGAAGGGTGCTTTACACTACAGTTTTTAAAACTGCAACATTAACACCCCTCCTTCAGAGTGCAGGCACTGTACTTCCCATCTCCAGAACTCAAGTCCGGCCTGCCGGTTTCCCTGAATCCCTTCATAAATGTTACTTTGCTCACACTCCAACAGCACGTCAAGTATTAAAAACCATTTGTCTCCATTCACTCCTATCAAACACGCTCACGCATGCCTGCTGGAAGTCCAAGCCCCTCGCACACAAAACCTCCTTTACCCCCTCCCTCCAACCCTTCCTAGGCCGACCCCTACCCCGCCTTCCTTCCACTACAGACTGATACACTCTTGAAGTCATTCTGTTTCGCTCCATTCTCTCTACATGTCCGAACCACCTCAACAACCCTTCCTCAGCCCTCTGGACAACAGTTTTGGTAATCCCGCACCTCCTCCTAACTTCCAAACTACGAATTCTCTGCATTATATTCACACCACACATTGCCCTCAGACATGACATCTCCACTGCCTCCAGCCTTCTCCTCGCTGCAACATTCATCACCCACGCTTCACACCCATATAAGAGCGTTGGTAAAACTATACTCTCATACATTCCCCTCTTTGCCTCCAAGGACAAAGTTCTTTGTCTCCACAGACTCCTAAGTGCACCACTCACTCTTTTTCCCTCATCAATTCTATGATTCACCTCATCTTTCATAGACCCATCCGCTGACACGTCCACTCCCAAATATCTGAATACGTTCACCTCCTCCATACTCTCTCCCTCCAATCTGATATTCAATCTTTCATCACCTAATCTTTTTGTTATCCTCATAACCTTACTCTTTCCTGTATTCACCTTTAATTTTCTTCTTTTGCACACCCTACCAAATTCATCCACCAATCTCTGCAACTTCTCTTCAGAATCTCCCAAGAGCACAGTGTCATCAGCAAAGAGCAGCTGTGACAACTCCCACTTTGTGTGTGATTCTTTATCTTTTAACTCCACGCCTCTTGCCAAGACCCTCGCATTTACTTCTCTTACAACCCCATCTATAAATATATTAAACAACCACGGTGACATCACACATCCTTGTCTAAGGCCTACTTTTACTGGGAAAAAATTTCCCTCTTTCCTACATACTCTAACTTGAGCCTCACTATCCTCGTAAAAACTCTTCACTGCTTTCAGTAACCTACCTCCTACACCATACACTTGCAACATCTGCCACATTGCCCCCCTATCCACCCTGTCATACGCCTTTTCCAAATCCATAAATGCCACAAAGACCTCTTTAGCCTTATCTAAATACTGTTCACTTATATGTTTCACTGTAAACACCTGGTCCACACACCCCCTACCTTTCCTAAAGCCTCCTTGCTCATCTGCTATCCTATTCTCCGTCTTACTCTTAATTCTTTCAATTATAACTCTACCATACACTTTACCAGGTACACTCAACAGACTTATCCCCCTATAATTTTTGCACTCTCTTTTATCCCCTTTGCCTTTATACAAAGGAACTATGCATGCTCTCTGCCAATCCCTAGGTACCTTACCCTCTTCCATACATTTATTAAATAATTGCACCAACCACTCCAAAACTATATCCCCACCTGCTTTTAACATTTCTATCTTTATCCCATCAATCCCGGCTGCCTGACCCCCTTTCATTTTACCTACTGCCTCACGAACTTCCCCCACACTCACAACTGGCTCTTCCTCACTCCTACAAGATGTTATTCCTCCTTGCCCTATACACGAAATCACAGCTTCCCTATCTTCATCAACATTTAACAATTCCTCAAAATATTCCTTCCATCTTCCCAATACCTCTAACTCTCCATTTAATAACTCTCCTCTCCTATTTTTAACTGACAAATCAATTTGTTCTCTAGGCTTTCTTAACTTGTTAATCTCACTCCAAAACTTTTTCTTATTTTCAACAAAATTTGTTGATAACATCTCACCCACTCTCTCATTTGCTCTCTTTTTACATTGCTTCACCACTCTCTTAACCTCTCTCTTTTTCTCCATATACTCTTCCCTCCTTGCATCACTTCTACTTTGTAAAAACTTCTCATATGCTAACTTTTTCTCCCTTACTACTCTCTTTACATCATCATTCCACCAATCGCTCCTCTTCCCTCCTGCACCCACTTTCCTGTAACCACAAACTTCTGCTGAACACTCTAACACTACATTTTTAAACCTACCCCATACCTCTTCGACCCCATTGCCTATGCTCTCATTAGCCCATCTATCCTCCAATAGCTGTTTATATCTTACCCTAACTGCCTCCTCTTTTAGTTTATAAACCTTCACCTCTCTCTTCCCTGATGCTTCTATTCTCCTTGTATCCCATCTACCTTTTACTCTCAGTGTAGCTACAACTAGAAAGTGATCTGATATATCTGTGGCCCCTCTATAAAATATATATATATATATATATTTTTCAAAATATTCGGATCGCCGCGCAGGTGAACGTAAATCTACATTTGGACAGTTTAAGGGTTAAATCAAGAGCTTATGGAATATGAAAAGGAATAATCACACATGCATAAGTACAAGATAAACAATAAAAAAATTTGTTTGCAGTAAATATGATTCACTTCGGGTATGGTTGTTTTGAAGAGCTTTATAATTAAAAGAATACTGTATAGTACTAATCCACTTGCATTAGAATTAAAGGTACTGTAGATAATGCAGAAAATTTTACACTTTAATATATGCCTGTGGTCAGTTTCAAGGGTTTTTCTCACCCTCACAACATTCTGAGCAGTACTAGAGCTAAAAGACATTGATGGGAAAGCTATTAAAAAGGGAGTTAGTATTAACAGAAAGGGTTAATGATAATGCATTGTGCTCTGACAGAACAAAGCTAGTTAGTCTTGAACTAACAGTACTGTGCTTCACAGTATATGCTATGCTCTCCACTTGCTTATGGAGGACTTCGCAGATTTTTTTTTCAACACAGTGGCTGTCTCCCACCTGGGCAAGGTGACCCATAAAAGAAGAAACCTTTACAGTTTTTTCTTCTTACATTTGGCAATTTACACAGGAGATGGGTTTACTAGCCTATTGCTCCCAGCATTTTAGTTGCCTTTTACGAAATGCATGGCTTATGGAGGCAAGATACTTTTCCACTTAGCCATGGAGATGAAAGGAAATAAGAAAAAGAATAATCTCATGCTAAACAGAAAGCAAACGAACTGTAATAACTCAACAGGGAAAAAATAAACTTACAGCTAAGCTTGCTTTCTTTATCATCAAGTCGTTTTTGTATATCTTTTTTCTCCTGTTCTGCTTTTTTCAAAAAGATTTGTAATTCTGTAGATCGTCTTTCTTCTGCAGCTCTCATCTCATCATTGACGCGACTTATTTCCTTCTTTAATACATTTCGCTTCTCTTCAGCTGAATAAAATATATTAATTTGTTACACTGTATAAATTATGTATCACATGAACAAGTGAAATAACTGTGGATCTACAGTATTCCACATGCAAAATTTAATCTCATAATCTGCCAACAGTTATAAATCATTAGATAATACAGCATATACTATATTCCAATTAACCCTTAAACTGTCCAAATGTAGATCTACGTTTTTTCAACATTTGAAAGTGTGTAAAAAAATGTAGAGCTTTTTTTTTACATTTAAAAACATGTAAAAAAAACTTTGATCTACATTTTTTTTTTGTTATATGTAAAAAAAACATAGATCTACTTTTGGAGCACTATGCATATGAACATAGATCTGTTTGGACAGTTTAAGGGTTAAAAGTACTAATAGTAGGAAGGCAATGGCCTAATCCAACAAGTAGCATTTAAGATACTTTAAACAGGAAGATCTTTCATATTACAATGTTTTCCCTGTAGAGGGAATTTATCAAGTAACTGATTAAGCCCCACTGTGTGTGAAATATAAAAAACTAAAGGATTGCTACTAAAAATTTAAATATACAAGAATGTTTCAAAATGCTCTGAAACATCAAAATATAGTATATAATTAACAAATTTGTTTTGTGCTTAAGGTTTTCTTATTTTGTTTAAAGTCTCTCTCTCAATTACCTAAATGCACAACAGGTGAATTTTAAATATAATTTACCATCCTTAAGCTTCTCCTCAGCATCCTCCAAGTCCTGCTGTAGTCGACAAGCATCTTCTCGTGCCAACCTCAGGTCGGTCTTAATAGACGTGATCTCAACCTCGTTGTCTCTCCGGGAATCGTCTAGACGGCTCTGGAGCTCTCGTATTCTGCGCTCATAGGAGTCTTTTTCTTCCTTGAGCTGCTTTTCAAATGTTTGGCTGATGAAAAAAATTGAATCAGATGTTTTTCAGACAATATTAATAAGTTCCAAAATGAGTGGAATACAGATACCAGCTCAAACCAAAATGTCAAGTTTATAGTCTCATGCAAACTTTGCTTTAAAAAATGACAAAAGAAATGCAGGCCAACACACAGGCAAATGATCATTTATAATATTAAAAGCTTTTGCTGCTCCAGAAATTATTTTTAGACAATAGTAATTATCATGCAGCTTAATAGCATTTCATAGTATCAAATATATGGTAACAGATGAATTATCAAATCTTGCTTAATTAAAAAAAGATTTATAACATTTTGTATTATTAAATTAGGTCCTTTAATAAAGCAAAATGAGATACATCTACAGTAGAAGTTTTCTCTAATACTGTACAGTAGAAGGTTATTGAACACAAAATGAAAAAAATCTTGGGCATATATTTTTAGTACTTCAGGCATATATTTTTTTTGATTTCTGAAGCTCAGGTGATAGATGAGAGGTGTAGGGCCCAGAGGTCTTCTCAGGATGCCATGAGTGTCCCTAATTCTCAACACGTTATAAGAGCTCACTTGGGATGTATACAACCTTGCAGCAACACCCCAAAATGTATTAATGAGAGGATGCATGATCAACAACTTTTCTGGTAATTTGGCTGAAACCTTTCACTTGTTGGGTGATATCACTTGAGAGGGCTTGGGACTCTGACTGGGGACAGCCGAGGTCCCACCAGTTCTGTGAAATTTATCTCATCCTTGAAGGATGTTGAATGGTGCAACAGTCACTTAGGAGTGAAAGATGGGAAGTGTGCCCTCTTTGTAAAGCCTGACAGCTATTATAGATTTGTAAGTTGTTTCACTCCCCAACACTAAGATGGGAACCCTAGATGATCCATGGAGAACTAGAGAGAAGCCTCTCCAAGTAAAGCACTCTTAGGATTCATCCTCAGACAAAACAAACTGGTCTATCAGAGCACACTCAGAAAGGGCCTCCTGAAGTCCCCTAACTGATGAACCAAGAAGAAACAGCCATCACTGTCAGAAAATCTGGAAGAGCTAAAGGATATCTCACAAAATGTGACAACAATTGTGGAAATGTCCAGGGGCTGAGCAGATAAGGAGCAGAAAGAAAGGATAGGTGTTGACACAAGCAAATATGGTTTGCTCTACAAGGGTTGCTAGTGGGCTCTGGTCACAAGTAATGGTATGAAAACAAAAGTGAAAGGAGGCCTAAACTGAGTGCAAAAGTGTGTGACAGCTCTTACAAACATGATTTTCAGTGAACAATATTCTAATACTGATTACATATTTCATCCTTTTATTCACAATATATTGTATACTAGAATTGTTTCTAAATATGGTAGGTTCATTGGAATACATTTGGAATTCACCCAAATACACAATGTTCATTATTAAATAAATTTGTTTCTATACGTTTATGCTACAAAACAATATTTTTTAGAATAAATGCAGTAAAGTTCAATTAGCATTAGAAAATATCCTAATCTACATTCCTTAGATATACAGAATGAACTAGCTTCTGTACATATAATTAATTTACAAAACTTGATAAATTTCATCTGCAAAAATTACCTGCTAACATTTTGCCTGAGCTGTTAAGACTTTTTTGAGAATGCTAGAGTTTTTATGATTTGATGTGCTGCTGGAGTGTAAGCAGGGTAACATTTATGAAGGGATTCAGGGAAACTGGTTAGCTGGACTTCAGTCCTAGAGGTGATGAGTAAAGTGCCCTGCATTCTACAAGGGATGTCACAGTTAGGAGGGTCATCTGAACTATGATGTCAATGCCCTTCATGGCAGACAGTGATTAATGTGATGCAGTGAAAGTATTTTCTTCTTTGTTGGGTCACCCCTTCCTTGGGAGACAGCTGGAGTGTTAAAAATTAAACAAACTTCATGATAAAATGTTCAACTCTCTCTCTCTCACCCAGGCAAATGCATTCCTTATTTTTTTTTTACATTATACCAGAGCATCGTTAGTAACAGTCAAGCCCTGGCATTAACATGCTTCATAATCAACCAGATTTCATTAAACAATGTTATTTACTGGAGGCCATTCAGGGAATACCTTTGATTATTAAATTTTTCTTGGTGCCTTTTTTATTTTTTGTTGTGCACACACCCCTAAATTGAAAATTAGCCACAGGTTTGCATTGAAAATTGGCTCATTCTTTTCTGTCAATGTCAGTGCTAAGAAGATTAGAGGAATATTTAAGAAATAGGGCTAAAAATATTTAAGTACAGTAACTAGCACATGCAAAAATGTTCTGTTAACCATAGTTTCAGGATTCAAGGCACCTCCAAGCACTTCATACTCATTAGATTAAACTTCTACTGTATTCAGTATCTTTCTAAAATTAATCTGATAGGTTTCAATTTCTTGAGCATTTAATAAATAAATGAAAGGTGCTGATCATTCTCAGTAACATAGTTTTAGCATCCAGATATTATATGAGCCCTAGCGCAGCACCCCCTTACCTGTTGGCGTGTAACTCCTCTTTGAGTTGTACAATTTTACTGTGTAGTGCCCCTTCACTAACCCGTCCTGCTTCTGCTTTGCTGGAGCCATCACGTCGCAACTGTTCTAACTGGCTCTCGTAGGTCGAGAGGTCCCGTTGCAAACCAGCAACTTTCTCTTCTAAACTTGCTATTTCTTGCTGAGCTATGAAATACATAATAAAAATATTACAAAACTAGATTTTTCAAGTACATTATGAGAATATTCTAATAAACGTGTTAATTTTTCCCTAGTGAAAATTAAACAACTGAAGTGTGGCTTTCTAAATGTCCAAACTTTCTGACATGAGTAGCAAAATCCTCCATGTTGGTTTGTTTTGAAGTTCTATTAGTGAAATAGGTGGTTGGCAAGAGAGCAAATGATAGAGCTAGCAAGAAAAAGAGCAAGGTGTGTGGTGAAACAAGAGGAGTTAGTAAGAAGCTGAGCAAGTGGGCAGGCAAGAAAGTGAGCAAGCAAATGGGTGGGCAAGAGAGAGATGTAGAGTGAATGGGCAATCGAAAGAGTGAGCAAGAAGTTAGATAAGTAACATTAGAGAAAACACTGTTTTCAAACCCCACCTGTTTTTACAGAACAGGTGGGATTTGAACTCATGGTAAACGAGTCCCAAAACTCACTTACCCTTGGGTCAAACCCCACCCATTGTGATTTGTTTGCAATCATGTTATGTATCATGATTTCTTGTGTCATATTATTATCCCTTTATACTAGATATAATAATATACAAGTAAACTCCATACCAAAAAAATAATAATTTATGTAGAATGTTGATAGAGAATGTGCTTTCTTTGGGTCACTCTGTCTTGGTGGGTGATGGCTATTACGATAAGGAATTTTTTTTTTATATTTTTTATGTCTTATACAGCTAGCCCTCCACTTTTGTGAGCTTTGAACATTCTCGAATGCCTAGCAGCCCAATCATTTTTACCAAACAAATGCGGGAAAAAAGTATGGGAAAACACTTCCCAAAGCGTCCCTATTACCCTCCCTCTTACCTCCTCAACCAGCAGCCCGCCACTCACTCATTGTCCAGTTACTGTTTGCGTCGGGTGTGTCCAGTTACTGTTCATGTCCTACCGTATACATGTGTTTGTGTGGTGGTACAAGTATGGTCCCCAAGCGAGCAGCATCTACTATTGATGAGCCAACCCCTAGGCACTCAAAGAAAGTCATGAATCTGGAGGAGAAGGTAAAATTGTTAGACAAGTGTAGGGCAGGTTATTTGAACACTTCTGCCATTGGAAAATTATTTAATGTAAACGAAAGTGTTGCTGAGGCCAATCAACCTCAAGCCCTCACCCTTGAAAAACTAGGGCAAGTGATGAGAATGACAGCACAGCTCAAAATTTTTTTTATGATATAGACCCATCAATGTTGAGGGCTTTCAAGGTGATGGGTGACATTGATAGGAGCATAATTCCCTACAAAACTGTTTGTATATATGAAGAGGAAACAGTCTCAGTTGCCCATCACAATGTTCTTCCCAAGGAAGCCTGCCACTAGCCCTGCCGCTGCCCCTAATGCCTCACCTGAACCTCAACCCGTGGCAGAATCTGACTCTGTTGCTAACTCTGACTCTGGCAATGTCGGCAGTGACACTGGCAGTGAAGAGTTAGAATCCACATATTAGACTCGTCATGCCATGCAGTTACACTCCATATAATCACCTCCATTCAACTGTCATCAGTAACTGTATGGCTAAATATCATCATCATCATCATTGTCATTGTCATCATCATCACAAGTCATCAGCGTTTGTCTGCCTAACCTTATGAGTGGTGAGTGCTTTGTTTGTTCATTATTTGTTATTAAACCATTACATGTATACGTATACAACATTTTACGAGGTTTTCATGTGTTTTATGATTTTTCATGGTTCAATAGGTTAAGGAAGCAGTACTGTTAGGCTATTATTATATTTTCCTACAATATATTTGCACATCAAAACATTCGCGAATGCTACAGTACAGTACAGTGGACCCCCGGTTTACGATCAGCTCCCAGTGCGACCAATTATGTAAGTGTATTTATGTAAGTGCGTTTATATGTGTATGTTTGGGGGTCTGAAATGGACTAATCTAATTCACAATATTCCTTATGGGAACAAATTCGGTCAGTACTGGCACCTGAACATACTTCTGGAATGAAATAATATCGTAAACCGGGGGTCCACTGTATTATTATACAGCAGATTGTCATTTAACATGTTTTTGTTTGGCAGGTTTTGGTTATAGCACTACTGAAGAATTGTGGCATATTTTTGTACAACACTTTGTAAAATTAACTTAACACACTTCAGTTTGCGAGGGGAAAAAATTTTGAGCACGCATCACCCGCGGAATACACTCTGCTTGGCTGTGGATTAGACTATAGAGTCGATGGAGGAGACCTACTGCCATCCCGTCACCTTTCTCCCAGTCTTTGTTTCATATGCGTGTAGTACATACCATCCTCTGCTAGGAGTTTAGATCTTTTAATTACCATATCTTAAATCTGCCAAGCAATCATGGCGCCTAGTAGGCATACAGGTGTTGCTGAAAGTGGCAAGAAAAGGTATAAGCATTTAGGTCTTAGAATTAAAGAATGGGGTAAATATGAGTTTGTGTGATGACTGACTTGACTGATTTACTGACTGACTTAAAGCTAGATTTTTTCACTGAAGAGAACCCTGAAACAGTCTCTAGCACAGCTGATGCCTTACTGTCAATTGTATAACATACTGCGGGGTAAAACAGAACAGAAATCCATTACAGAATTTACGTAAACTCCAGTACAACCATCAACTTCAGTACCAGAACCTCTACCATCCACCTCAGCCCAGTAAGGCCACAGCGTAACTCTCCACAATCATCCATAAACACCAGCACCCACAATTTAAGGAAAGAAATACTATTACGTATTTCTTTTGCATTTGTAATCTTAAGCAGCAAAAACATCACAATACATCACGACAATGAACTACAATAACATATTCATTTTTATTTTTGTAAGATCAGTTGGTCTAAAAAAAAAAAGTTGTTTGGCTTTTTGGGGGCTACCAGGAATGCAACCCTATTTTTCCCACAAGTTCTTCAGTTTGTCTAACACAGTTTTAACTAAAATGGCGTTTTCAGGAACTTAATTAACGTGTTAAATGATGATCTACTGTATTTCCCTACATATTTGTGCACCAAACATTCATGAATTTTCACTATTTGTGAGGTTCTTGATTCCCTAATGCTCGTGAATGTGGAGGGCCTCTTGCATACATTAAAGTAATATCCTTTAAACAGGTGAATTGCAGATTTAAATTCCCCTCCTTCACTTACACTTTTTTCGCAATATTTTCTCTTGAATAAACAGAAAGGTGGATGAGGGGCTTGTACTGTGATTTGTAGACTGATAGTCTGATGCTAACCCTGTTCGTAGATTGACAGTCCGACGTTAACCTGGTTCATAGATTGATGGTCCGATGCTAACCCGGTTCGTAGATTGATAGTCCAATGTTAACCTGGTTCATAGATTGATAGTCTGTCACAAACCAGGTTTGAGCCTCTTGTCCATCCTTCTGTTTATTCACTGACAGTTGTTTATTACAACTGAATTTGAGTTCATTTTACCTCTTCTATTTAATGTTAATCTACCAATGCATGCTTACACACTTTCTTTTGTATATATGTATTTACTGTGCCTGAATCAAGTGTCAAATAATAAATATCTTTGTCTTTTACATTATAATTTTTGTATTCTATTTTTTGGAAATAATTAATCCATGATTTTGGGTTTTTGGTTACACAATTTATTATTTATATACTGTTTTAGTTCTTACTACGTACTGTCCTAGGTTACCAGTAATTTTATATTAACCTCTGAGAATTATTGTGCATTTTAAATAAAATTTCCAAGGAATAAACTCGTCCTATTTTGTTGGAGGCAAACTTTTCTATTACTCTTGGTCCAGTAGGCCTGCAGCAGTGCTCCTTCCTTCATACATGAATATGACCTGGGCCTACCTAGAATGGGGAGTAGGCCTGCTGCAAATGAAAATTTCAAACACTATTTTTGCCTGTAATACCTTTAATACTTGCTCTGCTTTAGTAACTGTTCACGTGTACAGTGGAACCCTGTGAATTTGCGGCTTTGAATTCGTGGCTTCAGTTATTTGCGGATTTTTCCTTAGAACCTAACTAATAATTGTTTGTGGAAATCCCAGCAAATTTGCAGATTTTTGGGGGGCTTTCTCGTGGCAATATACAATTTTTTATGCATTTTAACACTAAATATTAAGAAAAATATAATTTAATGATTTTGTAACATAAATATTAATGTAAATTAAGCAAAATTTCCATAAAAAATATAATGCTGTATAAATTTTTTAGTGCTGTTGAGAGAATGGTAGCCTTCATTATTGGTGAGTACCCATATATTTAACTTCACTTTCACAAAATTATTACCGTGTATTTACCACACGTCCATGCACGTTTTAAAAGGCGACTAAAATGCCAGGAGCAGGAGGCTAGTAATCCCTTCTCCTGTATACATTACTAAAGTTAAAAAGAGAAAGTTTTGTTTTTCTTTTTGGATACGGCTGGTTTGTTGAAAAATGAACATTTACCGTATGTATACCAAAGAAAATGGGGTTGCATGAATTACCGTATACCAAAGAAAATGGGCTTGCATGAATTATAGTACATATGAGGGGTAACATCAGTATTTTACATTCAAGCACTGCAGGAGATATAGCAGTATAATACTGTATACAGGTTTATCTTTATATTCTTTTTCTTTTTTAAGGGTGATATATGAAGATATATGAAGAGTAGGGGAGTTAGTAGATGGGGAGACAGAGGTTTTGGGTAGATGGCGAGAATATTTTGAGGAACTTTTAAATGTTGACGAAGAAAGGGAGGCGGTAATTTCATGCACTGGACAGGGAGGTATACTATCTTTTAGGAGTGAAGTAGAACAGGATGGGAGTGTGGGGGAGGTGCGCAAGGCATTACGTAGAATGAAAGGGGGTAAAGCAGCTGGAACTGATGGGATCATGACAGAAATGTTAAAAGCAGGGGAGGATATAATGTTGGAGTGGTTGGTATTTTTGTGCTTATGGGAGATTCTAAAGAAAAATTGCAAAGGTTAGTGGATGAGTTTGAGAATGTGTGTAAAGGTAGAAAGTTGAAAGTGAACATAGAAAAGAGTAAGGTGATGAGGGTATCAAATGATTTAGATAAAGAAAAATTGGATGTCAAATTGGGGAGGAGGAGTATGGAAGAAGTGAATGTTTTCAGATACGTGTACTTGGGAGTTGACGTGTCGGCGGATGGATTTATGAAGGATGAGGTTAATCATAGAATTGATGAGGGAAAAAAGGTGAGTGGTGCGTTGAGGTATATGTGGAGTCAAAAAACGTTATCTATGGAGGCAAAGAAGGGAATGTATGAAAGTATAGTAGTACCAACACTCTTATATGGATGTGAAGCTTGGGTGGTAAATGCAGCAGTGAGGAGACGGTTGGAGGCAGTGGAGATGTCCTGTCTAAGGGCAATGTGTGGTGTAAATATTATGCAGAAAATTCAGAGTGTGGAAATTAGGAGAAGGTGTGGAGTTAATAAAAGCATTAGTCAGAGGGCAGAAGAGGTGTTGTTGAGGTGGTTTGGTCATTTAGAGAGAATGGATCAAAGTAGAATGACATGGAAAGCATATAAATCTATAGGGGAAGGAAAGAGGGGTAGGGGTCGTCCTCGAAAGGGTTGGAAAGAGGGGGTAAAGGAGGTTTTGTGGGCGAGGGGCTTGGACTTCCAGCAAGCGTGCATGAACGTGTTAGATAGGAGTGAATGGAGACGAAGGATACTTGGGACCTGACGATCTGTTGGAGTGTGAGCAGGGTAATATTTAGTGAAGGGATTCAGGGAAACCGGTTATTTTCATATAGTCGGACTCGAGTCCTGGAAATGGGAAGTACAATGCCTGCACTTTAAAGGAGGGGTTTGGGATATTGGTAGTTTGGAGGGATATGTTGTGTATCTTTATACGTATATGCTTCTAAACTGTTGTATTCTGAGCACCTCTGCAAAAGCAGTGATAATGTGCGAGTGTGGTGAAAGTGTTGAATGATGATGAAAGTATTTTCTTTTTGGGGATTTTCTTTCTTTTTTGGGTCACCCTGCCTCAGTGGGAGACGGCCGACTTGTTGAAAAAAAAAAAAATGTATGAAAGAGGGGAAGGTACCTAGAGATTGGCAGAGAGCATGTATAGTCCCTTTATATAAAGGGAAGGGGGACAAAAGAGATTGTAAAAATTATAGAGGAATAAGTTTACTGAGTAAACCAGGAAAAGTGTACAGTAGGGTCATAATTGAAAGAATTAGAGGAAAGACAGAATGTAGGAATGCAGATGAGCAAGAAGGTTTCAGAGTGGGTAGGGGATGTTTAGATCAAGTGTTTACATTGAAGCATATATGTGAACAGTATTTAGATAAAGGTAGGGAAATTTTTATTTCATTTATGGATTTAGAAAAGGCATATGATAGAGTGGATAGGGGAGCAATGTGGCAGATGTTGCAAGTTTATGGAATAGGTGGTAAGTTACTAAATGCTGTAAAGAGTTTTTATGAGGATAGCGAGGCTCGGGTTAGGGTGTGTAGAAGAGAGGGAGACTACTTCCTGGTAAAAGTAGGTCTTAGACAGGGATGTGTAATGTCACCACGGTTGTTTAATATATTTATAGATGGGGTTGTAAAAGAAGTAAATGCTAGGGTGTTCAGGAGAGGGGTGGGAATATATTATGGGGAATCAAATACTAAATGGGAATTGACACAGTTGCTTTTTGCTGATGATACTGTGCTTATGGGAGACTAAAGAAAAATTGCAAAGGTTAGTGGACGAGTTTGGGAGTGTGTGTAAAAGTAGAAAGTTGAAAGTGAACATAGAAAAGAGTAAGGCAATGAGGGTATCAAACGATTTAGATATAGAAAAATTGGATATCAAATTGGGGAGGAGGAGTATGGAAGAAGTGAATGTTTTCAGATACTTGGGAGTTGATGTGTCAGCAGATGGATTTATGAAGGATGAGGTTAATCATAGAATTGATGAGGGAAAAAAGGCAAGTGGTGCATTGAGGTATATGTGGAGACAAAAAACATTGTCTATGGAGGCAAAGAAGGGAATGTATGAAAGTATAGTAGTACCAACACTCTTACATGGGTGTGAAGCTTGGGCTGTGACTGCAGCAGCAAGGAAGCAGTTGGAGGCAGTGGAGATGTCCTGTCTAAGGGCAATGTGTGGTGTAAACATTATGCAGAAAACTCGGAGTGTGAAAATTAGGAGAAAGTGTGGAGCTAATAAAAGTATTAGTCAGAGGGCTGAAGAGGGGTTGTTGAGGTGGTTTGGTCATTTAGAGAGAATGGATCAAAGTAGAATGACATGGAGAGCATTTAAATCTGTAGGGTAAGGAAGGCGGGGTAGGGGTCGTCCTTGAAAAGGTTGGAAGGAAGAGGTAAGGGAGGTTTCGTGGGCGAGGGGCTTGGACTTACAGCAGGCGTGCGTGAGCATGTTCGATAGGAGTGAATGGAGACGAATGGTATTTGGGACCTGACGATCTGTTGGAGTGTGAGCAGGGTAATATTTAGTGAAGGGATTCAGGGAAACTGGTTATTTTTATATAGCTGGACTTGAGTCCTAGAAATGGGAAGTACAATGCCTGTGCTCTAAAGGAGGGGTTCGAGATATTGACAGTTTTGAGGGATATGTTGTGTATCTTTATACGTATATGCTTCTAAGCTGTTGTGTTCTGAGCACCTCTGCAAAAACAGTGATTATGTGTGAGTGAGGTGAAAGAGTTGAATGATGATGAAAGTATTTTCTTTTTGGGGATTTTTTCTTCCTTTTTGGGTCACCCTGCCTTGGTGGGAGACGGCCGACTTGTTAAAAAAAAAAAAAATATGAAGCCGAGTTTGAAATTAAATTAAAGTGTTTTGGAGGCATATTTAGGGTTTAAACTATAATAATGGGCATTTATAGGCATTTTTTAACCATGTCCAGTATTCATGGTTTTTCCAAATTTGCAGGTAGTCTTGGAACGTAACCCCTGCGAATTTGGGGGGACTATTGTAATGCCTCCCATACTTGCTCCATTTTTTAAAACAGCTTTTACCATTTGAAAAATTTGTTGACAAAACAACAGACTATTTGCCAAGATCTATCAATCCTCTACACACCTCACAAATTTACCTTCTTTACTTTTATATGGCTTCTAAGTTAATAAAATATTTACAAATTAAACTTGGCTAATTAAGAAAACTCTCAGAACTCATCAAAGGTGAAAAATGGTATATGCCCTGAGCTGTACCTAAGTGACTTTTTCCTCATCAAAGGTATTCAGTGTAAGTAGTAGTGGAGGCTTGATCCTCCACCTTCCAATCCCAGCTGGTTTCTCAACACTCAGGTTGATTGTGATCTTATGTTATAAGTAATATCTGAGGACTTTAAAGCCTCTACTATACTTAGAAATATTATGGGAGATTATACTTACCAAGCATCATGGACCTGTGTTTCTCCTCCTCAAAACGCAGGGCCGAGTCATCTCTTTCACGCTGCAACTTTTCAGTAAAACGTTTAAGAGAGGAAATTTCTTGATCTTTCTTGAGCTCGAGCTCATCCTTCTCCATCTTCAGAGAATGGATGGTTGAATTCAATTTGTCTTCTAGCTCAGACTGCAAATTATTCTGAAAATATAATTACAATTAGTGTTGAAAGTGAACATACTCCCTCCATCACACTGGAGGGAGGGAGTATGGAAGTAAATGTGTTCAGATATTTGGGAGTAGATTTGTGAGCAGATGGATTTATGAAGGAAGAGGTTAACTGTAGAAGTGAAAAAAAAAGGCGAGTGATGCATTGAGGTATTTGTGGAGACAAAAAAAGTTATCCATGGCAGCAAAGAAGGGAATGTATGTAGTGGTACCAACACTCTTATATGAACATGGAGCATGGGTTGTAAATGCTGCAGTGAGGAGGAAGCTGGAAGTGGTGGAGATGTCGTGTCTAAGGGTAGCGTGTGGTTTAAATATTATGTAGAGAACTTGTAATATGGAAATTAAGAGATGTGAGGTTACAAAAAGTATTATTAAGAGGGATGAAGAGGGGTTATTGAGGTGGTTTGGTCATTTACAGAGGTTGGAGCAAAATAAAATGACTTGGAGGGTGTATAAATCTGTAGTGGAGGGGAGGAGGGGTAGGGGTCACTAAGAAAGGATGGAGGGAGGGGGTAAAACAGGTTTTGTGTGCAAGGGGCTTGGACATGCAGCAGGCATGTGTGAGCGTGTTGGATAGGAGTGAATGGCACTGAATGGTTGTTGGGACCTGATGACTTGTTGGAGTGTGAGCAGGATAATATATTGTGAAGAGATTCAGGGAAGTATACTGCATGAACTTTCAAGTAAGCACCTCTGCAAAGATAGTGATTGCATGTGAATGATGGTGAAAGTGGCCATCTCCCACTGTGCCTCGGTGGGAGATGGCCAACGTGATGAAATTTTTTTTTTTATATATATACGTACTAGGTGTTACTGATGTTAGTATGTACAAACTCTTACTGAAACATTATAAACAATTAAGACAAACTTAACTCAGATAAAGTGCTTACCTTTTCCTTGCGTAAGTCATCTATAGTTTCTTCCTGCTGATCACGTAATGCCATCATCGCCTTTTTATGCTCTGTTTCCTTCTCATCCAAGCGGCGTTCCAATACAGTTCTTGCTTCCCGAAGCTTGGTCAGCTCACCCTCAAGTTCACGTTGGAGTTTATTCATCTAAAATAATCACAAAATTATCACATATACCAAATTACGTGAGGTACTCGTTAAAAAAATATGCATATTACTATTATAATTATTCTTCTTTCTTTCAACAAACTGGCCATATCCCACCGAGGCAGGGTGGCCCAAAAAGAAAAACAAAAGTTGCTCTTTTTATATTTAGTAATTTATACAGGAGAAGGGGTTACTAGCCCCTTGCTCCCGGCATTTTAGCCGCCTCTTACAACACGCATGGCTTACGGAGGAAGAATTCTGTTCCACTTCCCCATGGAAGTAAGAGGAAATAAACAAGAACAAGAACTAGTAAGAAAATAGAAGAAAACCCAGAGGGGTGTGTATATATATGCTTATACATGTATGTGTAGCGTGACCTAAGTGTAAGTAGAAGTAGCAAGACATACCTGAAACCTTGCATGTTCATGAGACAAAAATGGACACCAGCAATCCTACCATCATGTAAAACAATTACAGGCTTTCGTTTTACACTCACTTGGCAGGACGGTAGTACCTCCCTGGGTGGTTGCTGTCTACTAACCTACTACCTACAATTATTATAATTATGAAGCATTAAACTTCTGGGGGATCATTTTACACTAGGAAATGGGAGATAATTAGGTTTGATCCAAGGAAGGAGAAGATAACTCTAATTCTATTGATCAAGAGCCCTTCATCAGCATCAAGGCACCCCTCCCATGGAAGGAATAAATAAGAATAACCAAGTTTATTGTCAAGATTAATAAAGAAAGTCCAAGACTTAACACACTACAAGTTACACACACATTCACAAATGCAGCACTCAGAAACCAATTAACATTTTACAAGAGCTAGGCTGCTGTATGAATAAGCATGAACAACAATTCTGGGTATAATTTTTTCTACATAAATACCACAGTAATAAAAAAGAAAGATGAATGCAATGTTGGTATTTTATCCCATTTGTTTCCACCTTGATAATAAGGAGAAACACCAGCAGTAACTGAAGTTAATATGCAAATCAGAATAAAGTTTAAGCTGTCAAATTATTCAAAGATTAAGAAGGGAAGAAATCCACTTCACCTGTGTATGGAGTCGTTCTTTATCAGAATTCAACTGCTGATTCTCCTTCTCCAGTTGAGAACGACGAGCTTCATTGTTTGACCATTTCTTCTCGAGGGACGAGGCAAAACTCTCCAAGCTCTGTTTCTCTGCCTTCAGTGTTGCCAATGATTCCCGCAGCACACTCAACTCCTTATCTGCCCCTGACAGTCGTACCTGCAGAATGAGCAATCAGTAACAAGTATTTCTTTACTAATATGAACTAGAGAAACAGTTAAAGGCTTTCATACACTAATATATTATACAAAAGACTGGACTGATATGTTTGTCTACTGTTAAATGCTTGACAATATTTATATTGTCAAATTTTATGTTCCAAGGTCTTGCCTGAAATACTATACATCACTAAGTTTTTTATTTAAAATTTGTACACAAAGTTAACCCTTCTGTAATATCATTCAACACTTTCACTATCACCCATACATAATCACTGTCTTTGCAGAGGCACTCAGATACAACAGTTTAGATGTCCCTCCAAACTGCCAATATCCCAAACCTCTCCTTTAAAGTGCAGACATTGTACTTCCCATTTCCAGGACTCAAGTCCGACTAACCGGTTTCCCTGAATCCCTTCACAAAATATTACCCTGCTCACACTCCATTATTATTGATATAATTAGCATGTATAGTCCCTTTATATAAAGGGAAAGGGGACAAAAGAGACTGTAAAAATTATAGAGGAATAAGCTTACTGAGTATACCAGGAAAAGTGTACGGTAGGGTTATAATTGAAAGAATTAGAGGTAAGACAGAATGTAGGATTGCGGATGAGCAAGGAGGTTTTAGAGTGGGTAGGGGATGTGTAGATCAGGTGTTTACATTGAAGCATATATGTGAACAGTATTTAGATAAAGATAGGGAAGTTTTTATTGCATTTATGGATTTAGAAAAGGCATATGATAGAGTGGATAGAGGAGCAATGTGGCAGATGTTGCAAGTATATGGAATAGGTGGTAAGTTATTAAATGCTGTAAAGAGTTTTTATGAGGATAGTGAGGCTCAGGTTAGGGTGTGTAGAAGAGAGGGAGACTACTTCCCGGTAAAAGTAGGTCTTAGACAGGGATGTGTAATGTCACCATGGTTGTTTAATATATTTATAGATGGGGTTGTAAAGGAAGTAAATGCTAGGGTGTTTGGGAGAGGGGTGGGATTAAATTATGGGGAATCAAATTCAAAATGGGAATTGACACAGTTACTTTTTGCTGATGATACTGTGCTTATGGGAGATTCTAAAGAAAAATTGCAAAGGTTAGTGGATGAGTTTGGGAATGTGTGTAAAGGTAGAAAGTTGAAAGTGAACATAGAAAAGAGTAAGGTGATGAGGGTGTCAAATGATTTAGATAAAGAAAAATTGGATATCAAATTGGGGAGGAGGAGTATGGAAGAAGTGAATGTTTTCAGATACTTGGGAGTTGACGTGTCGGCAGATGGATTTATGAAGGATGAGGTTAATCATAGAATTGATGAGGGAAAAAAGGTGAGTGGTGCGTTGAGGTATATGTGGAGTCAAAAAACGTTATCTATGGAGGCAAAGAAGGGAATGTATGAAAGTATAGTAGTACCAACACTCTTATATGGGTGTGAAGCTTGGGTGGTAAATGCAGCAGCGAGGAGACGGTTGGAGGCAGTGGAGATGTCCTGTTTAAGGGCAATGTGTGGTGTAAATATTATGCAGAAAATTCGGAGTGTGGAAATTAGGAGAAGGTGTGGAGTTAATAAAAGTATTAGTCAGAGGGCAGAAGAGGGGTTGTTGAGGTGGTTTGGTCATTTAGAGAGAATGGATCAAAGTAGAATGACATGGAAAGCATATAAATCTATAGGGGAAGGAAGGCGGGGTAGGGGTCGTCCTCGAAAGGGTTGGAGAGAGGGGGTAAAGGAGGTTTTGTGGGTAAGGGGCTTGGACTTCCAGCAAGCGTGCGTGAGCGTGTTAGATAGGAGTGAATGGAGACGAATGGTACTTGGGACCTGACGATCTGTTGGAGTGTGAGCAGGGTAATATTTAGTGAAGGGATTCAGGGAAACCGGTTATTTTCATATAGTCGGACTTGAGTCCTGGAAATGGGAAGTACAATGCCTGCACTTTAAAGGAGGGGTTTGGGATATTGGCAGTTTGGAGGGATATGTTGTGTATCTTTATGTGTGTATGCTTCTAGACTGTTGTATTCTGAGCACCTCTGCAAAAACAGTGATAATGTGCGAGTGTGGTGAAAGTGTTGAATGATGATGAAAGTATTTTCTTTTTGGGGATTTTCTTTCTTTTTTTTTGGGTCACCCTGCCTCGGTGGGAGACGGCCGACTTGTTGAAAAAAAAAAAAAAAAAATTAGTATTATTATTACTCTTTTTTTTTTTTAAACCTCAGTGGCTGTCTCCTACTCAGGAAGGATGACCACAAAAAAAGGAAACACATTCATCATCTTTCATTCAATTGCAGTCTTGCCAGAAGTGTAGTGACATCACAATTCAGATTACTCTCAGAGTGCAACATCTCCACCCCTCCTTCAGAGTGTAGGCATAGTCATATACAGTCGGGTCCCTCTTTATGGCGTTTCGCCTTACGGTGTTCCACTAATATGGCAATTTCGAATTATGACCAAAACTCGCTATACGGCTCCGTCTTTCTAAGACGGCGCGCCCCACCCTGTTTGTTTAAATTCTCTGTGAGCACATCTCTATGTCTAGAAACTTTCCATAATTTCAAGTGTTTTAAAGTTATTGCATATTTTATATATACAGCCTCTCCTCACTTAATGACGGAGTTCCGTCCCTGAGCCCACGTCATTAAGTGAGAAGCATACTATAATGGTAGCGAGTTTGTGTCAGTCATCTTTGATATTGTTTTAATGTCACCGTTGCACCATTTACAACATTTCTGGTATATATTTAAATGTTTATACAGTATTATTTATTTATTAATACACTGGCCAATTCCTACGAAGGCAGGGTGGCCCAAAAAAAGAAAAACTTTCACCATCATTCACTCCATCGCTGTCTTGCCAGAAGGGTGTTTTACAGCACAGTTTTTAAACTGCAACATTAACACCCCTCCTTCAGAGTGCAGGCACTGTACTTCCCATTTCCAGGACTCAAGTCCGGCCTGCCAGTTTCCCTGAATCCCTTCATAAATGTTACTTTGCTCACACTCCAACAGAACGTCAAGTATTAAAAACCATTTGTTTCCATTCACTCCTATCAAACATGCTCACGCATGCCCGCTGGAAGTCCAAGCCCCTCGCACACAAAACCTCCTTTACCCTCTCCCTCCAACCTTTCCTAGGCCGACCCCTACCCCACCTTCCTTCCGCTACAGACTGATACACTCTTGAAGTCATTCTGTTTCGCTCCATTCTCTCTACATGTCCGAACCACCTCAACAACCCTTCCTCAGCCCTCTGGACAACAGCTTTGGCAATCCCGCACCTCCTCCTAACTTCCAAACTACGAATTCTCTGCATTATATTCACACCACACATTGCCCTCAGACATGACATCTCAACTGCCTCCAGCCTTCTCCTCGCTGCAACATTCATCACCCATGCTTCACACCCATATACAGTAGTATACTGTATATTGAAATAAATAGAATAGAAGAAATTGGCTCTAATATACATTATTTAGGTATGAATACTGATCAGAGCCTGCCATAAGTCTGAGGCATCGGCAAATGAGTACGTCACTAAGTGAGGAGAGGATGTACTCTGATGATTATACTTACGTGTACCTGTATCTAAATATACTTACACAATGTGCCGGCATGCAGGTGCACATTAAAATCACTAAGTGTGTCCCTCTAGTCTTAATGCCATAGTAATAATACTAGTATGTAATACTAATCAATCTTGGGCACATTAAATGTCTTATTTTACATTAATACATTATGTTTGGGTGGCCCGGTGGCCTGGTGGCTAAAGCTCCCGATTCACACACGGAGGGCCCGGGTTCGATTCCCGGCGGGTGGAAATTCCGACACGTTTCCTTACACCTATTGTCCTGTTCACCTAGCAGCAAATAGGTACCTGGGTGTTAGTCGACTGGTGTGGGTCGCATCCTGGGGGACAAGATTAAGGACCCCAATGGAAATAAGTTAGACAGTCCTCGATGACGCACTGACTTTCTTGGGTTATCCTGGGTGGCTAACCCTCCGGGGTTAAAAATCCGAACAAAATCTTATCTTATCTTATCTTATGTTAATCTTTACAAAAATGATTTTTTGTGAATATTTTTGGGTGTCTGGAAAGGATAATTGTTTTTTTTTTCTTTTTTTTTTTCAACAAGTCGGCAGTCTCCCACCGAGGCAGGGTGACCCAAAAAAGAAAGAAAATCCCCAAAAAGAAAATACTTTCATCATCATTCAACACTTTCACCTCACTCACACATTATCACTGCTTTTGCAGAGGTGCTCAAAATACAACAGTTTAGAAGCATATACGTATAACGATACACAACATATCCCTCCAAACTGCCAATATCCCAAACCCCTCCTTTAACCCTTTGAGGGTTTTCGTCGTACTAGTACGTCTTATGCGTAGGGGTTTTTGACGTACTAGTACGCATAAATTCTAGCGGCCTCAAATCTCGCGCGAAAAGGCTGATAGGCCTATGTGTGAGAGAATGGGTCTGCGTGGTCAGTGTGCGCGGTAGAAAAAAAATCTGGGACCCAGTGGTGCATTGTGGGAATGCCCTCTTAGTAAACAATGTCCACCATGCCTCGCGGTAAGAAGCTCCTCACTCCTCGGCGAATTGGGACACTTTTGTTCCCCAGTGACAGTTCTAATAGTGATGGAAGTGCCAGTGAAGATGAGTTTCGTGGTTTTAGTGAGGTTTTGACCGAAACTAATGACCATAATATCGGTAATAGTGAAGAAAACCCAGACGACCCTCAGCCTTCCACCTCTGGTGCTGGGCCCTCGTGTTCACGTTCAGTTGTTCCAGAACCCAAGAGGAAACTTCTATTTTCCCAAATCCCAGACTCAGATGAGAGCATGGGTGATGATAGTGATAGTGAATATGAACTACAAGCTCTTCAAACTAGTTCCAGTAGTGATAGTGAAGTGCAATATTCCCCAGTGAAGCGTCAGTATATACGACGATATATGCGCTCTGGAAGTGTGCCATATGTTATACCAAGGGGAAGGAGTGTATCTCGGAGTACATCCCGTGGCTGTACAACAGGAACAGACAGTGAAAATGACGAAGATACTGTTGCAATTGGGATGGAAAATGTGCGTGGTGGTAGTGGTGCCGGCGGTGAGGCACCAGCAGTGGGCCATGCTGCCACCCACGCTGCCAGCCACGCCGCTGCCTCAGCTGATCTAGAACAAAGGCCACCATCCCCCACTCCCCCACCACACCAGCCTCCACAACCACAACCTCCACAACCACAACCACCTGTCATTGTCCAGTACCCACCAGCAGACCGCACCTGGGATTGGCAGGAAGCTGTCAATTTTGTTCCAAATCCCCACCAGTTTGATGGCAGCCAAAGTGGAATACGGCCATCTTGTGCACTTGGGAACAATGCCACTGAACTGGAATGTTTCGAGTTATTCTTTGACGAACCACTGATGAAAAGTATTGTCATGGAAAGCAACACATACTACGAGTACACCATGGCAAACACAATACTTTCACCAAAATCACGTCTACACCAATGGAAGGAGGCAACTGTGGCTGAGATGTATCTTTTCTTTGCCACAATAATGCTTATGCCACATGTGTATAAGCACAAAGTGAAATCATACTGGTCAACAGACCCCCTGATTGCAACACCAGGTTTCAGTGATATAATGCCAGTGAATCGATTTGTGCTAATGTTACGTATGCTTCACTTCTCAGATAAAACCAGGCCTGACAGAACTGACAGGTTATATAAGATTAGGAATGTGTTTGTGTATCTGAAACAGAAATTCAGTACTCATTTTTATCCCTTCAGGAAGCTTGTAATTGACGAGTCTTTGATTCTGTTCAAAGGAAGACTCTCTTTCAAGCAGTACATACCAAGCAAGAGGAAATGCTTTGGTATAAAGTTGTTTGTGCTTTGTGATTGTTACAGTGGTCTGGTATTGGATATTATTGTGTACACTGGAAGTTATACATTGCAAAATACCAGGAAGTTATTGGGCATCTCAGGTGATGTGGTTCGAACAATGATAGAACCATACCTTGGTAAGGGGCATATATTATATACAGATAACTGGTACACAAGCCCCTCACTCAGTGATTTTTTGCGAGTGAACATGACAGATGTGTGTGGCACAGTGCGTGCAAATCGAAAACATATGCCCAGGTTTGATGCTGGCACTCGCAGAGGTGAGGTGCAGGCGTTTGCTGCCAATGACATCATGGCATTTCGGTGGCATGACAAACGAGATGTCACACTGTTGTCATCAATTCACCCTAATGAAATGGCAGACAGTGGCAGGCAGCATAGAGAGAGAAATGAACCCATTCTAAAACCTGCAGCTGTGATTGATTACACCTTCAACATGCGTTCAGTGGACAAATGTGACATGCAGATTGGGTTTGCTGATTGTGTTCGCAAGAGTTATAAGTGGTACATCAAACTGTTTTTCCATCTTCTGGACATTTCCATGCTCAATGCTTATAATATGTATAAGATGAGCACCAGAAACAAACCACAGTACGGCGAATTCTGTTTGTCTGTCATCAGACAAATAGTATTCAAGTACCAAGGAAATGCACCTGCAATTGACCGCCCACCAAATTATCAACAACTACCTGCTCGTCTGAAGCATGGTGATCACTTCCTGGTAAAACTGCCTGCTACTGCTTTGAAGAAAAAGGCTCAGAAGAGGTGTTACGTCTGTTCACATACAAAAAAACGCCCACGACAACGCAGAGACACTCGTTTTATGTGTGAGGAGTGCAAAACTCCACTGTGCATGACACCATGTTTCAAAGAGTTCCACAGGCTGCAGAACTTCTAGAAACATGTCCTGTGACTGTATATGTGTATATAAAATATAGAAAAATAGTAATAAACAACATTTCATATTGTTTGTTTGTGTAAATATTTTCTGTAAACAAAATAATGACAACAGTGTTTACGCCCTTACTGTGTAGTATTGAAAAAGAAATAACTTACAAAATACTGATCATGTTGGCCTCAGAGGCCATAAAAGTTACTCAGAAAAAGAAAAATTGAAAAAAAATTGAAAATAGTACATAAAGTAAATAGAAAAATACCGGGTGACGGCAGTCGGCGATGTTACCATATGTTGTTCAATTTTGGCAAATTTCACACCTCCATATCTCGGTAAGTATTGACGTTAAAATTTTTTTGTTTAGCCTATAATGTTTAGAAAAAAATACTCTATTTTTTCATAAGAAAAAATAATTTTTTTTTTTTTTGAAATTTGGCCGACCCTGAGAACGAGTTTCGGAGAGGGCCTGTCGACCCTCAAAGGGTTAAAGTGCAGGCATTGTACTTCCCATTTCCAGGACTCAAGTCCGACTATATGAAAATAACTGGTTTCCCTGAATCCCTTCACTAAATATTACCCTGCTCACACTCCAACAGATCGTCAGGTCCCAAGTATCATTCGTCTCCGTTCACTCCTATCTAACACGCTCATGCACGCTTGCTGGAAGTCCAAGCCCCTTGCCCACAAAACCTCCTTTACCCCCTCTTTCCAACCCTTTCGAGGACGACCCCTACCCCTCCTTCCTTCCCCTATAGATTTATATGCTTTCCATGTGATTCTACTTTGATCCATTCTCTCTAAATGACCAAACCACCTCAACAACCCCTCTTCTGCCCTCTGACTAATGCTTTTATTAACACCACACATTGCCCTTAGACAGGACATCTCCACTGCCTCCAACTGTCTCCTCGCTGCTGCATTTACCACCCAAGCTTCACATCCATATAAGAGTGTTGGTACTACTATACTTTCATACATTCCCTTCTTTGCCTCCATAGATAACGTTTTTTGACTCCACATATACCTCAACGGACCACTCACCTTTTTTCCCTCATCAATTCTATGATTAACCTCATCCTTCATAAACCCATCCGCCTACACGTCAACTCCCAAGTATCTGAAAACATTCACTTCTTCCATACTCCTCCTCCCCAATTTGACATCCAATTTTTCTTTATCTAAATCATTTGATACCCTCATCACCTTACTCTTTTCTATGTTCACTTTCAACTTTCTACCTTTACACACATTCTCAAACTCATCCACTAACCTTTGCAATTTTTCTTTAGAATCTCCCATAAGCACAGTATCATCAGCAAAAAGCAACTGTCAGTTTCCATTTTGAATTTGATTCCCCATAATTTAATCCCACCCCTCTCCCGAACACCCTAGCATTTACTTCTTTTACAACCCCATCTATAAATATATTAAACAACCATGGTGACATTACACATCCCTGTCTAAGACCTACTTTTACCGGGAAGTGTTCTCCCTCTCTTCTACACACCCTAACCTGAGCCTCACTATCCTCATAAAAGCTCTTTACAGCATTTAGTAACTTACCATCTATTCCATAAACTTGCAACATCTGCCACATTGCTCCTCTATCCACTCTATCATATGCCTTTTCTAAATCCATAAATGCAATAAAAACTTCCCTACCTTTATCTAAATACTGTTCACATATATGCTTCAACGTAGACACTTGATCTACACATCCCCTACCCACTCTGAAGCCTCCCTGCTCATCCGCAATCCTACATTCTGTCTTACCTCTAATTCTTTCAATTATAACCCTACCGTATACTTTTCCTGGTATACTCGGTAAACTTATTCCTCTATAATTTTTACAATCTCTTTTGTCCCCTTTCCCTTTATATAAAGGGACTATACATGCTCTCTGCCAATCCCTAGGTACCTTCCCCTCTTTCATACATTTATTAAACAAAAGTACCAACCACTCCAACACTATATCCCCCCCTGCTTTTAACATTTCTGTCATGATCCCATCAGTTACAGCTGCTTTACCCCCTTTCATTCTACGTAATGCCTCACGTACCTCCACCACACTTACATTCTGCTCTTCTTCACTCCTAAAAGATGGTATACCTCCCTGGCCAGTGCATGAAATTACCGCCTCCCTTTCTTCAACATTTAAAAGTTCCTCAAAATATTCTCGCCATCTACCTAATACCTCCCTCTCCCCATCTACTAACTCCCCTACTCTGTTTTTAACTGACAAATCCATACTTTCCCTAGGCTTTCTTAACTTGTTTAACTCACTCCAAAATTTTTTCTTATTTTCATTAAAATTTCTTGACAGTGCCTCTCCCACTCTTTCATCTGCTCTCCTTTTGCACTCTCTCACCACTCTCTTCACCTTTCTTTTACTCTCCATATACTCTGCTCTTCTTATAACACTTCTGCTTTGTAAAAACCTCTCGTAAGCTACCTTTTTCTCTTTTATCACACCCTTTACTTCATCATTCCACCAATCACTCCTCTTTCCTCCTGCCCCCACCCTCCTATAACCACAAACTTCTGCCCCACATTCTAATACTGCATTTTTAAAACTATTCCAACCCTCTTCAACCCCCCCACTACTCATCTTTGCACTAGCCCACCTTTCTGCCAATAGTCGCTTATATCTCGCCCGAACTTCCTCCTCCCTTAGTTTATACACTTTCACCTCCCTCTTACTTGTTGTTGCCACCTTCCTCTTTTCCCATCTACCTCTTACTCTAACTGTAGCTACAACTAAATAATGATCCAATATATCAGTTGCCCCTCTATAAACATGTACATCCTGGAGCCTACCCATCAACCTTTTATCCACCAATACATAATCTAACAAACTACTTTCATTACGTGCTACATCATACCTTGTATATTTATTTATCCTCTGTTTCATAAAATATGTATTACTTATTACCAAATTTCTTTCTACACATAGCTCAATTAAAGGCTCCCCATTTACATTTACCCCTGGCACCCCAAATTTACCTACTACTCCCTCCATAACATTTTTACCCACTTTAGCATTGAAATCCCCAACCACCATTACTCTCACACTTGATTCAAAACTCCCCACGCATTCACTCAACATTTCCCAGAATCTCTCTCTCTCCTCTACACTTCTCTCTTCTCCAGGTGCATACACGCTTACATAACCCACTTTTCACATCCAATCTTTATTTTACTCCACATAATCCTTGAATTTATACATTTGTAGTCCCTCTTTTCCTGCCATAGCTTATCCTTCAACATTATTGCTACTCCTTCTTTAGCTCTAACTATTTGAAACCCCTGACCTAATCCCATTTATTCCTCTCCATTGAAACTCTCCCACCCCCTTCAGCTTTGTTTCACTTAAAGCCAGGACATCCAGTTTCTTCTCATTCATAACATCCACAATCATCTCTTTCTTATCATTTGCACAACATCCACGCACATTCAGACTTCCCACTTTGACAATTTTCTTCTTATTCTTTTTAGTAATCTTTACAGGAAAAGGGGTTACTAGCCCATTGTTCCCGGCATTTTAGTTGACTTTTACAACACGCATGGCTTACGGAGGAAAGATTCTTATTCCACTTCCCCATGGATATAAAAGGAAAAGTAATAAGACCAAGAACTATTATAGATAAAATCAAAGAAAACTCAGATGAGTGTGTATAAATAAACGTGTACATGTATGTGTAGTGTGACCTAAGTGTAAGTAAAAGTAGCAAGATATGCCTGATAATTGTATTTGCATTAATTCTTATGGGAAATATTATTTCGGTTTTCGACCATTTCGGTTTTAGGCCGACCTTCTGGAACGGATTATGGCTGATAACTGAGGGTCCACTGTATAGACATTTTCACTAATACATCTATGATATTTTCTTCAAAATTATATAAGAAACACATTACATAGCATATAAATATGCTATGTTTATATGCTATGGAGGTGTGGTAGCTGGCGGAGAGAAAACATTGTTTTCTCTGGTCCAGCATGAGAGAAAACATGTATGAATCTGTGTTTGGCCCAGTCACTCCCCTTAACTGTGTTTATTTACAATTCTCAGCATAAATTATTATTATTACTTCTTGCTTCACTTATGATGGCATCTAAAGGTAGTCATTGGAAATGATTGAACTCGGTGAACAAGGTATGCTGATGGAAACGTTGCTCTGGGCTGCGTTAAATATCACATAGCTTTGTAGGTAGGTGTAGCCCAGGCTACCTACACCTGACTTAGTACAAATAAATACAACTCACCTCTTATCATACATTAAGACTACACGTATTTTAAGGTAAATAACAAGTGTACTGTATGTGTATTTTATCTCCCTCAGCTGCTTTAAATATATATTAAGTCTGGGATGGGGAGCCAGGGCTACCTACACCTGACTTCCTACAAATAAGTACTACTCACCTCTTGCCTTACATTAACACTACAAATATTTTAAGGTAAGTACATAATAAATGTACCGTGTATGTATTTTACTTATTACCGTGTTTTTTAATGCCTAGTTCTATTACTAACATAATGTAAGTTAGTGTAAACTTGTTGTCTGGCATTTATATGCATTTATAAATGGAAAAAATGGCATTCTGCTTTCTGGCAATGTCCGCTTTCCAGTAGCAGCCTGGAACCTAACTTGCCGTACATGTCGGGCCCTACTGTATACACATGAACATATAATGATATACATATAATATGACAGGACACAAATGTGCAATGATCTTACTATGGTGAAAAGCATTATAACTCCATTTGGAGAGTTGCACTCTTGGTAAACAACCACAGTGCAAATCCAACTCATAATTGAAGGTGAAGCAGGGAAAAAAAAATTATAAATGCAAATTATTAATTATAATTAAATATCAAGTTCATATACAGAAACATACCTCCATCTCTGCATTTTCCTTAGTAAGTCCTTCTTTGTCAGTGTTGAGCTGCTCAATAAGTTTGAGTTTATCAGTCAGTGTGTTAGTTAGGGTGGTGAGTTCACTCTCTAAAGATGTTTTGATACGCTCCAGAGCTGTTAGCTGACCATGCAGTTCATTACGTTCTGATATGGTGTCATTCAGTTCTAATTCAATCTGTGGGAAAAGAAGTTTTATAATTAAAATTAGTGAACAATTAAGAACATAAACTAACTCCAAATAGAAGTCAAAAGCTTTTTTTCTTCTGGAAACTTTCCATACTGATAATCCCAATTTAAAATAGAAAGTTTAATGGTACAGAATATTTTTTTTTAATACTAGCTGTTTCCCAACAAGAGAGGTCAACCAAGGAAGAAATACACAAATGCACTTTTGCACCTGAGAGAAATACAAAAATAATTTTAGACAATTTCAATGCTTCCTATGATGACCAAAGAAAGAAAAGGAATATGAAACAAAACATCAAATTACTTCTTATTAACACATCAGCCATTTCTCACCAAGGCAGGGTGACCCAAAAATACAAAAACACTTTCATCATCATTCACTTTATCACCATCTTGCCAGAGGCATACCAACACTACAGTTAAAAAAAAAAAAAAAAGAAAACTGCAACATTAAACATTTTGCAAAACTATACCTTCTCCTTATCAAGCGTTAGAAGATTGATTTTTTCATTAAGAGTTGTAATTGTTGTTTCGTGACTGATGCGCTCCTCTCCCAGAGCCTCCAAGTCGTCGCGCAGTCTCTCAATCTCTGCTCGCAGTTCTGCTCTCTCAGTCCCCAAGGCTGCACGTTCTGTTTCCAGAGACGTGATCTTGGAGACTAGTTGTGACTTATCTTGACCTAAGTTAATACTGTATGACTCAACCTGAAGATACAGGAGAAACAAAATAGCTTTAGTTCTTACAAGATAATTTCTATATTGATATTTTCTTTGCTGGAGCTTAAAATTCACAGGTGATGTGTATATAGCTATAATGATTTAGAAAATGACAACTCAGAACTGATATATCTACACCACTTTTGAAAATAACTACAATGATTTAGAAAATAGCAACTTAGAAGCTATATATCAACACCACTTTAGAAAATACTAGCTACAATGATTTAGAATATAACTTAGAATCTATATGTCTACAGCACTTGAGAAAATAGCTTAATTTAAGATTGGAATATCTGCACCACTTTAGAAAATGACATACTACAATAATTTAACACCTAAATATTTACAAGACTTTAGAAAATCCCATAATCTAAGACCTAAATATCTAACCTTGCTTTAAAAAATTACACAATAAGTATTTGAAACCAAAACTTCATGAGGCACAATTCTTTACTGCTATTCTACATTATTATTGAGAATATGGACTGGAAAATACATTAATGCAGTAGAAGTAATTTACAGTATAGATTATGTTAAGAAATTACCACTGTGGCAATAAAGAAGACATTATTGTAACAGTGTGCAATACGGTTAACAGAACTGGAATTCTCGTAACTGTGTATAACATAGTAATAAAGTAGGAATTATCGTACAAAAAGTAGGAAGGACAGAAATAAATTTTTTACTGTGGTAAAGTACAGAAAACCCTCAATGTAATAGACTTTGAAAACATGGGACAATCAATTCAGAAACAATAGACAAAGTTCAGCAACTACAGAATTATCTGTCATTGCTACTATCACAGCAAAGCAATCTTATCTCTATCAACCACAATTGCCATCACCAGCCACCTGCTCCCCTGTATATTAATTTTTAAAATGGTATACACTGTGGGAGTAATGAGCATTGTAAACTCTACGGTAATGAATTGCACATTTGGTAATAACGTAAAAAATGTTTCTAGATAATAATATTCAAATGAAGGCATTTAGACAAAGAAATAATTATAGGTGAAGGAAAATTCTGCAAAAACAACTAAACTAAACAACTGTAGAAAAACAATATTATATGATTTAAAGTAAAAAAGCTAAAACTAAGATGTTGGTCCAAATGCTTTGTTTGCTAGCCAAATTCATGGTTTTAAATGTTTATTAAGGAAGCTATTCATGATGCTAAAATCATGCTATAGTATATCTTACCATTATCAATATTAGTATCTTCACACTATGGAAATATGTACAGGATAGCTCCACTTTACAGTGCTTTGTTTTACAGCATTTTGCTAGTGCACTGGTTGTCAGTTATACCTATTCATCATCTATTCAGATTTCCTACAATAAATATATTCACCCCTCAATATAAGCTAAGGACAAAAATATTTTAAGGTAAATAATGTGTGTACTGTATATGCATTTTTTAGGCTCACTTAATATATAATAGTGTAAACATGTTATCAGGATTTTAAATGCGTTTGAAAGTGAAAAGAAGGCTGTTTCAGTAGACTGGAACCTAACCTGCTGTATAAGTGGGGCCCTTCTTTTTTACCAGTACCTATTACTCAGTTACTGACTACAGGAGAAAACCTCTGAGTAGATAAAGGTTGATGTAGTCATCTATTGTAATAAGAAGGGGGGGGGGGGTGATTAGTGACGGGATGACAACTTAAATTTATTAAGTGAACAAAGTAGTGGAGGCTAACACCACACAGCATGGTAGAGCTAGGCCGTATCAGCTTATGTAAACTCAGCTAAGTAAATATGCACACCCACAGTGAGTATGTGACCAAGTAGGGTAGTGAATAGGCAAGTAAGTTGGTGTATACATAGATTGGTGTATTTCATCACTGCCAACTTGCAGTCTACCATACTGTAAGCAATCACTCCTCTCAAACAAACTTTACTCATATACATACATACATTACTTACCTTAAAATATTTCTGTCCTTAGCTTATAGTGAGTGGTGAATATATTTATAGGAAGTTTGAATAAATGAATAAATGAAGAATGGATATAATTGAAAACCATTGCATTAGCAAAATGCTGAAAAGCAGGGCCCACCTATACACAAATAACCTGCATGTGGGAGAAAGTAGTTAATGGTCCAAGTTGGACCGTAACATCGTTATAAGTTTCTTTCTCCTATGTGTGGCTTATTTGTGTATTGTTCCAATCATAGTATTCTGCCTTTTTGTTCTTTACTCATATTTTCCTTACTTTCTCTGCAGCCATCATATACACACAACAAAAACTGATGCTAACACAAGTGGTAAGATAAGCTAGAAAATTTTATTTCTGTATCACATTTTAGTCAGCTGGCATCTTTTTAAATACAAAAACTGAATAGGATACTTAAACAATTCTTTATTACAGATTGCATGTGTGTATATCTGCATCATTCATGTATTCATTTATATTGGTATGAATACAAATTGTATGCAACTCCGGAGTATGGGAGAGAGAGAACTGCATTATTTGGTGATGTTAGGATCAATGCCCAATTGGGTGTTAAAAATTTTACTCGAGTTGCAATGGAAACTGAGTAACATTAGACCCTGAACTGATGGGTAGTATGCAAAAATTTAGTAAAAATGACCCAGGTTCTAGATTTGTTTTGCCCCAAATAAGGAAGGTGGGGAGAAGTAAAGTGCCTGCACTCTAAAGGAGGGGTGAGGATATTGTAGTATGGAGTGTCATCTGAACTGAGATGTTGGTGCCCTTCTGGCTAGAGAGTCAATGTGTTTTCTTCTTTGTCAGGTCACTCAACCTTGATGAGAGCAATGCAATGGAAAGGAAAGAAATGGGAATCTCCGTCGTCTAGACAAATGTGTGTAAGGCAACAGTCCAGTCTTAAGTGCCTCTGTCTAGGCTACTACTGAGATTCCCTTCTGCTCCTTTCCACTGCATTGCACCAGAAGATGTATTTTGTGTTGTGCATTGTTAATCTCTTGATTGATTATAATTATATAATGTGTATAACAATTCTCGATGGGGAAGTGGAAGAGAATTCTTCCTTTGTAAGCCATGCGTGTTGTAAAAGGCGACTAAATTACCGGGAGCAAAGGGCTAGTAACCCCTTCTCCTGTATACATTACTATAGTTAAAAAGAGAAACTTTTGTTTTTCTTTTTGGGTCACCCTGCCTTGGCGGGATACGGCCAGTTTGTTGAAAGAAGAAGTGTATAACAATGTGGAGTACAACTGTCTGGGCTACTAAGACATTTCTTCAGCCTTTAACCCTTTCACTGGCTGTCATGGGATCTATGCTATTGATGCTAGGGGTCCTTTATGTAAATTTGTGCATAAATCCTAGTTGCTTCATATGTTCTCTCACATGTAGACCTGGTAAGCTTACATGTGAGATAATGGGTCTGCACAGTGTGTGCAGTATACAAAAAAAATCGGGGCCCCCATTGTGCACTGTAGGAACACCATATTTAGTACACCTTGTTCACAATACAATGCAGATGCAAAGGCCTCAATGACAGCTTCAACAGAGAATTATAGAACCAACGAGAATTTCTTTGGTTTCAAACATATAATGACCGAAAGTGACACTCAGGATGCCAGAAGTATTACTGCGAGATGATTACCGAACCGAATATTCCCATATCTGAAGTTTGGTGATCACTTCCTGCTACAGAAAAGAAGAAATGGGCTGGGAAATGATGTTATGTCTGTGCATACACAAGGCGCTCATCACAGTGCAGGGACATGCTCTTTATGTGAAGTGTGTGTATAACACTGCTGTGTATGGAGCTGTGTTTCAAGGGCTTCCATAGAGTAACAGTTTAAGGAACACGACCAGTGCCTGCCTACATATACGTACATAAATGTTAGAGCAGTAGCAATCTGAAACATTTGTACCTGTGTCCTTACATTACAGTGGTACCCCGAGTTTCGGCCATAAGTCATTTCAGAAGGCTGTTCGAGTGCCGTTACTTAACAAATTTGTTCACATAAGGAATAATGTAAATTAGATTAGTCCATTTCAGACCCCCAAAAATACACTTAAAAAAGCACTTACAATAATACACTTACATAATTGTTCAAGCTGAGAGCTGTACGAAACTTGGGGTACCACTGTACAGTGGTCTCTCGTTTTTCGTAGTTCTCGGGAATCATAGATTTCGGAAATCATAGGGATATTTTTGTATAAATATGGGCTCGCTAATCATAGGTTGACTCGCGAATAGTAGTTCATCCGGGATGCGTACGCACAGTGTGAGCCAGGGCGGCCTCCCTACCCAGCCAGTCTGGCATTGTTTACCAGCGAGCGAAGGTCCCCTCACGTGCTCCTACGAAATATTTCATAATATTCCACTCATTTTAGTGCTTGCAAGTACTAAATAAGCTACCATGGCTCCAAAGAAAGCTCCTAGTGCCAAGCCTGTGGTAAAGGTGAGAAATACCAATGATTTTAAGAAAAACATCATTGAACAATATGAAAGTGGCACAAGTGCGGCTGAACTGGCCAGGATGTATAAGAAACCCTACACAACCATATGTTCCATAGTGGCCAAGAAAAAGGAAATCAAGGGCGCTGTTGTTGCAAAGGGGGTAACTATGCTGACAAAAATGAGATCACCAGTACTCGAAGATGCTGAGAAGTTGTTATTGGTGTGGATAAACGAGAAACAATTAGCAGGAGATACTCTTATGACTTCGATTATTTGTGAAAAGGCTAGGCAGTTGCACAACGATCTGGTAAAGAAATTGCCTGCAAATAGTGGTGATGTGAGTGAATTTAAGGCCAGTTTGAGAGATTTAAGAACCATACTGGCATACACAGTGTGGTAAGGCATGGTGAGGCTGCCAGTTCGGGCCACAAGGCAGCTGAAAAATATGTGCATGAATTCAAGGAGTACATAGAGGCTGAAGGACTGAAATCTGAACAAGTGTTCAATTGTGACAAAACAGGCCTCTTTTGGAAGAAAATGCCAAAGAGGACCTTCATTACACAGGAGGAAAAGGCAATGCCAGGACACAAGCCTATGAAAGACAGGCTGACGCTCATGTTCTGTGCTAATGCTAGTGGGGATTTCAAAGTGAAGCCATTACTAGTGTACCATTCTGAAAATCCCAGAGTGTTCAGGAAAAACAATGTTATGAAGAGAAAATTGTGTGTGTTTTGGAAATCTAATAGTAAGGCATGGGTCACGAGGGAAATTTTCGTCGAGTGGTTCAATGAAGTGTTTGGCCCTAGTGTGAAGAATTACCTCCTGGAAAAGAAATTGGATCTCAAGTGCCTGCTAGTAATGGACAATGCACCTGCTCATCCTCCAAACTTGGATGACCTAATTTTCGAGGAGTTTGGGTTCATCACAGTTCTTGCCCCCGAATACCACTCCTCTCCTCCAGCCCATGGACCAGCAGGTCATTGCAAACTTTAAAAAACTCTACACCAAAGCAATGTTTCACAGGTGCTTGACTGTGACCACAGACACTCACTTGACCCTAAGGGAATTTTGGAGAGAACACTTCAGCATCCTCCATTGCATAACCCTTATAGGTATGGCTTGGGAGGGAGTGACTACCAGGACTTTGAACTCTGCTTGGAGAAAATTGTGGCCAGATTGTGTCAACAAGAGGGATTTTGAAGGGTTTGGGACTGACCCTGATGAGCCTATGTCTGTTGTAAAATCAATTGTGGCACTGGGGAGTTCCATGGGGTTGGATGTGAGTTTGGAGGATGTGGAAGAGTTGGTGGAAGACCACAACGAAGAGCTCACCACTGAGGAGCTGCAAGAGCTTCAGAAGGAACAGCAACAGATCGCAGCTCAGAATCTTGCTGCAGAGGAGGAGGAAGAGAGATGGAAGAAGGTGCCTTCTTCGGAAATTAAAGAGATTTTTGCTATGTGGGGTAAGATGGAAAGCTTTATGGGGAAACATCACACTGACAAGGTTGTTGCAAGCCATGTTGGCAACATGTACAGTGACAAAGTCTTGGGCCATTTTAGGGAAATGTTAAAGAGACGCCAGAAACAGAGCTGTCTCCACAGTTATTTTGCGAGACAGGACTCCAGTGACTCTCAAGGTGGTCCTAGTGGCATTAAGAAACAGAGAAGAGAAGCAACCCCAGAAAAGCAATTGGTACCTGAGGTGTTGCTGGAAGGAGATTCCCCTTCCAAACTGTAAACAATCCAATCTCTCTCCTCCTCCAGTCTCCCATACACTAAGAAGAATCTCCAATAAAGGTAAGTGTTATGCTGTTAATGTTTCATTCATCATTTCCCATTGTATTGTTTATGTACTACATCTATATTTCATGTAAAAATTTTTTTTGTTTTAATACTTCTGGTGTCAGGAACGGATTAATTGTATTTACATTATTTCTTATGGGGAAAATTGATTCGAAAATCGTACATTTCGATTATAGTAGCAACTCCAGGAATGGATTAACTACGAAAAACGAGGGACCACTGTACTAGGTAAACATGGTTTTTTAACACTGTACTGATAACACTATTAGTGTGGGTTTTGTGTTGTATACAATGGGTGAATATATGCTCACTGTGTATGATATGGATCTCATGGGCCACAAAAGATAATGAAAACGTAAAACATTAGAAACCCTCAGAAAAAGTACAAAATAATAAAACGAACACGGGAAGCGTGTGGCAATCGTTGATGCTGCCGTCAGTGGGTCACTGACCTTCAATTTCATGCCTTTATATCTCAGCAAATACTGATGGATTTTTTTAATTACCACCTGAAAAATGTACTCTTTAAATAAGATTTGTTTTTTAATTATGTACACACAGCAATTTTGTTCTTTTTAACACACTGGGTATCTCCTACTGAGGCTGAGTGACCCAAAAAATAAACACTTTCACCATCATTCACACCATAACTGTCTTGCCAGAGATAAGCAGACATCTAAGCTGTCATATCTGTGTGTCTCTGGCAAGAGTGATAGTGTGAATGATGGTGAAAGTGTTTCTTTTCTGGGTCACCAGTTTTGGTGGGAGACAGCCAGCATGTTAAAAAAAATTACAAAGCATCTATAAAATGAAAAGTAATAGATAAACTTTCTTGTATCAGCCTACAGTGATACAAAAATAAATTGTATAAAAATTCACTAAAGCCATCACAATATGGGTAATCAAACTGTCTTTGTTTAATTCTGTATGAATGAAACACATGCAGAAAAGTTTAGTTTAATGTATGTAAATATCACTCCATTTGCAAAATATTTATACTTGAAAATATTCATATTTTTTAAACTAAACTAGTAAAAAAATTGATTATATATTAATAGTTAAAGAGGATTACCAAGTGCATGACCATGATTAATCATAAACAACATAAACTGGTGTGTGTATGGTTTAAATCTACATATACATTTCAGTGACCATGCATAAAACTTAGCAAAATTTTGCCAACAAAAACTTTTTTTTGAAGTTTGCATTCCAATGTGAACAATAAATTAAATATTTATCAAACACAAATGAGCGAGTTTAATGTCAGAGTTTCATATACTTATCTCTTCGTAAATCTAAACAAATGAGAAGATAAACATTAATGAAAAAGATTAATGACGGTTTCATCACATAAATTTTCACGTTATATGCATGGTTCTGCAGAACTTACTCTGTACAACAAAACTCAACGAGGAAAGAGAATTCTGACTTACCTTCTCGAGGGCCTCCCTCAGGTCAGTCTCCTGACGGAGGGAGTGAGCCAGTTTAGCTTCCAGCTCTGTCCGTTGCCGTTCCATTGCTCGAATTTGGTCCCGTAGCTCATCTTTTTCTTGGTCCAACCTTTCCTCTGCTGCCCGAACCTTTCCCAGTGATTCAGACAAAACAGTAACCTGAAAACAGATAAGACAAATGAGAGAAAGGAGAAGTTAACATAATATGTTGACTTTCAGAATTATTTGTTACCTACAACCACCTACAATATTAAATTGTATTAATACAGCATTAGCCTTCATATTTTGGATAACACATCATCAAAAATGTGTTCAATTAGGAGAGAAATATACTCCTCACAGGAGTAACACAGTGTATATCTTATTTGAGAATTCTAAAAATATTTCCTAATATTTTTTTTCTTAACATAGACAAACAACAATGTGCTTAAAACATAACTCTTCCTTACAGCTTTTCACAAACCACAACATAGAAAAATCATTAACAAAATCTATATACTGCAAATAATATGAAGACAAATAGCTTAGAAATATAAATAAATCCTCCCTCAGCATGAAATACACTTTTTTTTTTTTAAATCCCATCTGCTGAATTGTTAAACTGAAAGTAAGGTGGTACATGAAGAAAACGTCAGCTCTTCAACCATGCCACCCACAAATTATGGATTTTGGAAATTTAAATCTCTCAAAATTAAGCTGCTAAAAGCAAATTGTTTTGAAGTGGTAAGCGTATTTATTCAATATAAATATTCCTTGTACATAGCCTTAGAAGACCAAAATAGTAAAAAAAATATCTGAAAATTTCAAAATAATCATGTATTTCTTGCAGAGAGAATTACCATCCAATTTCATGACACATCTACGAGGGCAGCAATAAATTTCACACTAATACAAAATGATCAGAATCATATGTACGTATATACAGTACACACATAAAAATCACCGGTAGCTTTAAAGCATAAAAAATTTATTATTAAAAAAAGTATGGCAAAACATGTATAATACTATACAAAACAACACCAGTCTAAAAAAAATCCCAAAATCCTGTTGCTCACACTGGAAAATTTACAAAATACTGTACAACAGTAATGAAATGGAATCAAATTCTCAGAGTACCATTCAAAGTTACATAACAAAGCACTGAAACTATGATAGTTACATGTTTTTGAAGCAGCTTCAGTGGATATCTGATGGTGCAATATTTAATAAAAGGATTATACCAAAAACCCATGTAGATTTTCATGGAATGTCATTTGCTGCTAAAAAATGGAACCCCAAATGAGATACATGGTTTCAAATCAGGGATGGTTCCAGATGTTTTATATAGACAGGCTGATTGGTCAGTGGTGGAGTGAGGGGCTACACTGAAAGGGAGGAGGATAATGGCTTTTGTAAATGATCATTTGGTACATATATGATAAGCTCATTTTTTTGGGGGTAAACAGTAGTCAAGAAATGTGGCATTTGCTAAGTATTCAAACAAATCCCTAGGTTTTACATGTAACAGGTATACTTTACACCCCATAAGTCAGGAATGCATCTATTTCCTTATAAAGGGGTGGACCTGTATTTATCTCTCTGCTCTTCTTCCATTCATCATACTTCCCTCTTTCTAAAACTTTTTTTAAAGGATAATGTGCTCAACCTTCTGCCTAAACCTATATTACTAAGCAAAGATCATAACAATGGGTTAGTGGTTGATTTACTTTGCCATAACACTGCATGTGTGTTTGGTTTAGTTCACCATGCAAGTATATCTGCTGAAATATAAAAATAATCAAATTTCTTCCACTTTAATTTAACTTCACTGTGTTAACCAGAGGAAGTGCTAAACTTGGTCACATAATACCTGGGAAATGGGAGGTAATCAGGTTTGATACCCACGAAGAGAGGCAAGGAGAAAACTTTCAACAGGGAGGAAGAGTGAGGGGGCTATGATATCCCCTTCACTCCCACACTTCCACCAAATGGTCTTTAATGTTTAAATCCCAAGGGAAAATTCTCACAAGAGGTGCTCAAATTATCTTTTATACTTAAAATCATTTGGTTTATTAGCATTCTGATAATGCATAAAATATTTCTGAGTTTTACACATGGCATTAAACTAATCTTATATTTATACTCAGTACAAATGTGTACTGATCCACAAGCACTCCTATTTTGCTCACATTAAATAGAGGCACTAAATTTGATTCCATTAAAAAATGTTTTATCTTTCACAATGCTGTAATTTGATCTGCATGTTACATTTGGAAGACACACTAAAGTGCAATGCACACAGACAAAATAAAATTAAAATGCTGAATTTCAGGTAAGCAAATAAAAATAAAAAAATAATTTTAACATGAATATCCCTTAGAAAATAATCAGGCAAGAAATATCCAAACAAAAGCACCAATAAACATTTGCAAATCTATCAAAAATGTGTTTAATTAAAGAGGGAAATTAGTCTTCCAACATATAAATGGACATCCCACTGGTGCAATATTTTAATTTAAACTGATCTTTAGTATGTTAAGAGGTATGACCTCTCTCTCTTTAGGTTGGGTAAGGTTTGTCAAGAACCAGGACAAGTGTGTCTTAATGTGGGTCTTAGTCATATGATGTCCTTCAGGTGGAGCTTTTGGTTATCTGACTGAAGCCTTCTGCTGGCTTACCAATCCACCCCTTGAAATTTTATAGTCATGTTTATAACCATTAGATTCATTTACTTTAATGATAATCTTTTTATTAATGTAAATTTCTTATAGCTCTTTAATATGAAACCAGTTTCAGGAAACTATTATTTCTTTATGAATAAAAGTTACAATACACAAGTAACTCACAAACTGGAGGAGAAATCAGAAGACGTTTTGATCCATCCTCAACTTGATAACACTAGCCAACAAAATTTAACCTTTCATCCAGTTCAAAAACCAAACTGATTGGTTTAAGCTAATTTTGATGTGCTGATGACAAAGCTGAGTTTCTTCAGTCTTAATCACATGAGCTTTTTATGAAATCTTAGGATCAATATTTTGGATATTTAACCCTTAAACTGTTCAAACGTAGATCTACGTTCACTTGGGGGCGGAGGGGGGGGGCTCTGAACATAGATCTACGTTTCTTGCATGCTTTCAAATGGGGAAAATAAAGGTTGGAGCGCTACTCATGTGAACGTAGATCTACGTTTGGACAGTTTAAGGGTTAGGGTCAAAGAACCATATGATATATGTAACCTAACAATTTTTTTTTTTTAACATGTTGGTCATTTCCCACCGAGGCAGGGTAACCGACAAAGAAAGAAAAAACTTTCATCAATATCATTCAACATTTTCACCATTACTCATACATAATCACTGTCTTTGCAGAGGTGCTCAAATATGACAGCTTAGACATCCCTCCAAACAGCCAATATCCCAAACCCTTCCTTTGAAGTGCAGGCATTGTACCTCCCATTTCCAGGACTCGGGTCCGGCTAACAATTAAAGGCATTATATTACGCACAGATATTAAGTGTGGTGCATGTAATGACAAAACTAATCTTTCTTAAAATAAATTTATGTATTATACATATGAATAAAAATAATAGAAATTTCTAAACAGTTAAACATATTTTTATCACATTTTTCAGACTTTTTCACTTGTGCTGAGCATCACTCTCCTGCAACAGTGTCCAGCAGTAATCCACCATCCAGCTGATCATCAGGATTCCCTATATCTTCTAAATGATGGCTATGTCTTGGTGAAATTATTCACCTTAGGGTTCTATTTCACAGAAACTGTGTGTTAAGAGCCTAAGTTCAAATTTGAATTCAGAATACCAAAATTATTTAGAAACCATTGTTGTCTAGTGTGATGGCTCAGAACAGACTGCAACGTCACCTAACTTTCTCTTTGTTTTGGGAGTCAAGAAGTGGAGGATATAGAAGAAACATTTTACACACAAATTTTCCACAAACACATGCATAAGGATATCCATTTACTGTTGGTTAACCAACACTCCACTAAATATGCACAGACACAAAATTAAACTATTCTGTGAGATCTAATTCTGTATGCATGATGGGCACTTGGGTAATTTCATGAATAAATTTGTTAAATTATTTCTGTATGTAAATCTCAGATTTGATTGAATTTATGTTAATGTAACTACAATGCTGTATTTTTACAAAAAGTTTTTATTTAAGAAAATTTAATCTTTAGTGTTCTTAAGCCAGGTTTTATAAGCAGGTACAGTTTAATGGGGAGAATCATTAAATTTTTTGTATCTATTACTAAACTGCCTATCTCTCCTACTCTACGCAGTAATGTGTTTTATTATAATCCATTACAAATCATGATCTCTGCATGTTGTACTTTCCATTTAGTTTGAGTACATCATTTGATTCGAGTGTGCTTCTTGCATACAGTCCTTAGTCCCCAAGGTCTAGAATTCTTGCCAGAAATTTCAAATGTAATCTCATCAATCACTTCCATTCTTACTGACTTTCTAGGCAAAACGTGTGATTATAGAAATGCTTTACCTTATGGCTTTCCTTTGTCCAAGTTTAGAAGGAATAGTTAAAGATGTGTAATGAAGTGACATTACTTAAGAGAAATTGCATTCAAGATGAAGTAGAGCAATTATTGAGCGAGAGGCAGAATAAATACGATACTGTGGCTTCTAAATACGTGTCATATACAGAAACATACATTTTTTACCAAGATGTGCAGTGGTAGCCTTTTGAAGGTGGGAGCTACATGATAGATAAGATAGAGAATATTTATAAAAATCTTATTATCAGCACAGAATTCATAGAGCAATGGGATAAATGCAAAGACATTTCAAGTATATGCTCAGTAATTATACACTGAGCATTACTCTTGTCCAAGATATACTAGCATATTTCTACACCAATGCTCGAGAAAGCAAAAACACATGTGCTTATACTGAGTAACATAGCTTGAGGAAAAGTTACTTTCACTTGTGAATTTCATCCCAGGAAAAGTCAAATTTTAATTTGTATTGTACAAAATACGTAATACACAGCTTAATTAGAATACACAAGTCAGTTCAGTACATCTGCATACTCAGTATTTCCCATTTCAGGGTTTGTGACTTTTCAAATCTGGTGAAACTGACTCGTATTTATCAGTGACAATTGGCATAGATGAAAATTATTTAACATTTTCACTAATACCGTTTTTAGCATCGAAACTCTTCAACTGTGTTAAAGTTCAACAATAATGAATGGAATTCATTACTTCTAAATCATTAAATAGTCATTTTTGAAAGGGAATGACTTAGATGATGCTTAATGTTGTAGAGTATCAACATTACACAAATTAAGAGGCTTGTATATATTATTTGAGAAAATTATAATGGTACAGCTCACTGTTATAAAATACTGATTTTTTACATTTAGTTCATTATCAGTTCATTTTTTTTGTGGTGTGGTATCAAATATTATAAGATAAAATACTGTAGTTACATATAATAAATCAAGGAGAACAAATAACAATATTATAATTTTTAAATAGCCATTTATATAATTTAAATTGTTGTTAGCCGTATAAAAATTTGTAGAAATGAAGGTTAAGTACAAAAAAAAGGGATCACTTGCCTACCGGACAAAATCTTAAAAAAAAAAAAAAAAAAAAAAACTGTTAGATATTTATCTATGCCATATATATTTTTTAAGTCAGAGTGATTATATACAACTTTTTTTGCTGTATCTTTCAGCTAGTGAGCATGACACCATCAAGTGATGCTGATACAACAACTGACATTGAACATATTTACTATATTGTAATTAGCAAAGAAATTTGGCTAGTATATAATTGGAGGCATTTACCACATGCTGGCATGAAAAAGTACTGTAAGTGTACAAAAAGAACAAGAGATGCTTTATTAGGTATATAAAAGTTGAAAAGTGCTAACAAAGTGGAAAATTTTGGGCAAGACAAAACAAGGCAATAAGGGATATAGAAATGAAAAATAATACTGTCTGGTGCATATGAAGTATAAGAATTCAGAATGAAGACCAATGTTAATAAGGGGAGAGAGAAGAATTATCAACAGTATGTGAGCATGTTTTCCCATGGCAGTGTTTCCATGGATTACTGAGGACAACTCGTCTACTACCTAGAAAGAGTGAAGATATACAAATTCATAATGTTAATGAAAGCTTACTGTGTAAAAGCTATATAATAATGAATGGAATTTATTCCTTCTAAATTATTAGTCATTTATTGATAAGTGAATGATTGTATGGCAAATAAGATGAGTGTTGCTAGCAAATTAAAAGTTAATGTGCACTTTTGAGTCTACTGTGAAGTGGATATGCAACACATCATTCAAATTTATTCATACTAATCATTATGAAAATGATAGATGACATCTTTTGCTTTTTACTGGCAGATAACCATGATTTCCAATGAAAATGGAAATTTTGTAATTAAAATTCAAAAGTAACAATTATTTCACATATTAGATTAAATCCTTAATGACTGTTACTCAAATGTTTACTGTAATATTTATGAAAATGCATGTTAATGTTGTGCTTTTAAACAGTGCACAATCTTGGCTAATAAAGCAACAATAATTTTACACATAAGCAAAGTCAAAATCCATCATTGCAAGAACTGCAAAAATCATTCTGAACATAATTACGTAATCTATACTTCATTAATAATGAAGAATAACAAACAAAATTAGGCTGACCTATGCTTGGATAGGATTACGTTAAACTATGGTATGCTAATCTTAGCAAAATTAGGTAAGGTTGCTAAGTTAGTTTTGGTTAAATTAAGTTTGAATATCGTGTAAATTGACAACAAATTATATCTATCAATGCACAAGATATTTTTCAGTAAGCTCTAATTTCAAGGCAGTTTGGATCATTTGACTGGCTCTGCTAAAAAAGAACAACAGATGCACAGGTATAAAATTTGAGTAACTGCATTAAATTGAACATGAACACATTCCTGACGATACAAACCATGGTATGGGTGGGGTTTGAACCCATGGCAAGCGAGTCCTAAAGCTCCAAGTCACTGTGTAAGCCACTCAGCCAGCTGGCATACAAGTGGCTTACACACTGGCCTGGAGTTTTAGGACTCACTTGCCACGAGTTCAAGCCCACCCATTCTGTGGTTTGTTTGCAATCGCGTTATTACGATTTTCTGAGCCATAATAATACCAATTAGCTGCACTGATGATTTCCTACTAATTTGGAAGTAACATGCAATATTAAATTACCTGTACAAATAATTTCTACACAAATATTTCTTTAAACTATGCTGATTGGTATCAAGAGAAATATCTAAGCTAAAACAGTACCTGCTGCTGGACGCTAGAAAGCTCAGAATTGAGAACAGTTATGGTGTGCATGTGCTTTTGTGCTTCTTCCTTCTCCTTGGTAAGCTTGGAGTTGAGGTATGCTCTCTCTTCACCAAGTGCTGCCTTCTCTTTCTCCAGTTCTGACAACTGACGGTTACGGCGTTCTGTTTCTTCCTTGGCAGTCTCCAACTGGTATGTTTTAAATAGTTATTAGCCTATACGAGTACAAATAGAAAAGCATCTATCTCTCACTCATCAGAGGGAGGACTGAGCCTCCACCACTCCTTGTGCATCACATGAGTTAAGCAACATGGAATATAATAATAATTTAAATAATCATTCTTATGGCTCACATTAGATTTTAATAAGTATTCAAATACTTATGTTCCTCAACTTACGATGGTTCAACTTATGATATTTCGACTTTATGATGGTAGAAGAGCAATTACTTTGGCGATGAAGGTGACATGTCCATAACTTGTACACCTTTTTTTTACTTTTAAATACTGGCATTTAATTAGTTACAGTAAGTATTTATTTACTTATTCAGTGACAGTTATTTATTTACTTATTTATTTAGCATATCATTTATTTTCGCCTTACAATGGGTTCATCGGAACATAACCCCATTGTAAGTTGAGGAACACTAGTATTCCAATTTTGCACTTCACAATGAAAATCTGCAATTATTTTCACCATTACACAGCGTAAAATATGCTAACCTGAGATTTTAAAGTTTGTTTGGCTTTCTCCAAACCACTCTTTTCTGCAACAATTGCATCTAAATCTTCAGTGAGCCTGTCCTTCTCCCTAGATACTTCATCTTTCTGCCGGGAAATTGACTCCATTTCATCGCGAAGTTCACCGATTGTGGCCTCCAGCCCGCGTTGAGCTGCTTCTGCACTTTCATACTGCTTACGAAGGGAAGCCAGCTGATCTTTTGATGATGTTAACTTGAGCTAAACACACAATGAAAAACAAATTTGTTACTTGCTACTTCTGTATAACTGGCATTGTTAAAATTATAATAAAAATAAGCAAGAAATATGCAAGCAGATTAGGAATGAGCACAAGGAATAAGAATGAGGAAGATTACTAGGAATGAGAAATAATAATAGTAATGAGCAAGAGGACTAGGTATGAGCAAGCAGACTAGGAATGTGCAAAAGGACTAATAGGCAGAAGGACTAGGAATGAGCAAGGGGACAACAATTAACCCTTAAACTGTCCAAACGTAGATCTACGTTTTCACTGCCAGTGCTCCAAATATTTTGGAAAAAAAAAAAATTAGGATCAGTACTTACCGAGATATAAGACCGCAAAGTTGGCACTGGATGCTCACCTGACAGCAACATAGAGTCCTGCCACTTGCTGAAGTGTTGCCAATATACCTTTTTTCTCATTTTTTTTTAATTTATATAATTTTTTTGTTCTGATAATTACAAATTGTCTAGGTAGTAGGTTGGTAGACAGCAACCGCCCAGGGAGGTACTACCGTCCTGCCAAGTGAGTGTAAAACGGAAGCCTGTAATTGTTTTACACGATGGTAGGATTGCTGGTGTCTTTTTTTTCTGTCTCACACATGCAAGATTTCAGGTAAGTCTTGCTCCTTCTACTTACACTTAGGTCACACTACACATACATGTACAAGCATATATATATATACACACCTCTCTGGGTTTTCTTCTATTTTCTTTCTAGTTCTTGTTCTTGTTTATTTCCTCTTACCTCCATGGGGAAGTGGAACAGAATTCTTCCTCCGTAAGCCATGCGTGTTGTAAGAGGCGGCTAAAATGCCAGGAGCAAGGGGCTAGTAACCCCTTCTCCTGTACATACTGCTAAATGTAAAAGGAGAAACTTTTGTTTTTCCTTTTAGGCCACCCCGCCTCAGTGGGATACGGCCGGTGTGTCGAAAGAAGAATAATTATAAATTGTAGTAGTTCTTGTGATTTCATAGCCAATGTTTGTTCTGACACTAATATTAGGTACTAAAATAGTACTCAAATAGTCACAAACACACTAACAGGTGAACATTTTCACCTACCTAAGTCACCAACAATTGTCTAGAAATATATACGTACATAGTATTTATATGTCCAAGCAATGTTTTAGACATGCTGGAGTATATATGAAACTCCTTAAAACAGCACTATGTAAGACGAGTTCACTTTATTGCTGACAGTGCAGCAGTGAGTGACACTGACAGTGCACTGCCTTGGCTTTGTTTGTTTTTACTGTTACACATAAACATGTCTATCTGTTTGCCTGTCTGTTTATTTGTCTGACTAGCTCTGTCTCTGCTTATCTGTCTTTCTCTCGGCCTGTGTTTCTGTCCTCCTGTTTCTCTGTCTGCTTGTCTCTCTGTCTCAGAGCCACTCATGAACTAACAGGTGTTACACACGATGCAGAGTCACGTCAGATTCCTGAACAAGTGAAATGGTATTACTTGCCAGTCATGCTTATTATTGGGATACTGGCAGTTGGAGGGATATGTTGTACATGTATATCTTCATACGTATATGCTTCTAAACTGTTGTGCTCTGGGCACCTCTGCAAAAACAGTGATTATGTACGAGTGAGGTGATAGTGTTGAATGATGATGAAAGTATTTTCTTTTTGAGGATTTTTTCTTTTTTGGTCATCCTGCCTCGGTAGGAGACGGCCGACTTGTTTATATAAAAAAAAAAAAAAAAAAAAAATTACAAGCACAGTATAGCACTTTGTCTGGATTTTTTGGGTTATCCTAGGTAATTTACAATATGTATAATAACTATTTATGTACATCTGTGAGGTAGAGACAGAGATAAACAGAGACAGAGATACAGAGACAGGCAGAGATCAATACAGACAGACAGGCAGAGGTAGAGACGGCCAAAGTCAATCAGCTACCAGGCCAGTCAGCCACCCGGCCAGCCAACCACTTGGCCTGCTAAACATGTATTACACACATTCCAGAATCGTTTCTCTTTTCTTAGGGCATAGGACATTCTGGCAGGATGACACTACCAGTGGTATCAGAAATGAAAGGATGCTGCACAAATGTTGCATATGGGCTATTATCGAGATTTTTTATATTTCCTCAACCACTTGTGGTCACATCCATCTCGAAGCCACTAAACTCTGGGTCCCCATCACTTTCCTCTTAAAAGGGGAGTGTTAATACAACATGGCACGAGTGAATCCCTAATGTTTGCCATGCTATTTGTTCTAGCTGGTGCTCAATTGAACTGGTGCTCCCACAAGGTACTAAGTGGTCCCAGATTGTTTATAATACTGCGCACATCGAGTGTTAAGACCCATTCTGTGCTATCATACAGTGCTTGGGGAATAATGCTACACTAACACAAACCTGCAATTCGTGGATTTGAACATGGCGGTTAGATAGCGCTGTGCGAACTGCAGAGACAGTGCTCTGGGGTAAGTCAGGCGCTACTCCTTGCTCTGTGTCTCGAACAATTCTGCAGATACAGTCATCAGATAGTTACAATATTAAATGTGTTTTAGTATTTAGGGTTCTCATTATTGTCATGAATTACACCATATACAGAACTGACGATAAAGGAAGACAGAACCATTCTGATTGCATAAAAGTTAAACAATGTTAACTTTATGATCACCCTTCTCTAAACTTCTGCTGAGAAAAATAAAATCCTACCTCACCATTGTACTCTAATACACTTTATGAGCAGATATTATTCACACTGAACTGTCCCACAAAAATTAAATTACTAGCTGTAATCCTCATTCACATGCTTGTACATGTATTAAGAAGCTTGTAAGTACTAGTCATAGCATATTCAAAATGCCTGGCGCAACAAGGGGCTTTTCTTAGAATGTAGGAAAGATGTAATCCCAAAACTAAACACCTTATAACCCTTGGAAAAAATATGACTGACTTCTTCCTGTTATTTTAGAATCCAGCACCGAGTCCCTAGTAGTTCTGAAAAACCTTTATAAACAATTTTCAAAATTTTTTTTTTATTTTTACATTAAACTTTTACAAAAAATGTTTTATTGTTACAATAATTTTTATATAATATTCTGGTTAAATATTATTATATATTTGCAACAGAAAAATTAATTCATAACAATATTACCAACTCCTGCTTGTAATGTAATTGGTTGCAAAAACAAATCAAGTATGAAATTATTAGAAGACTATGTTAATACTCATTTTTTTTTTTAACTAAAATTCAACACTAACAAAAAAATTATTTTATACAGTAGATGGCAAGAGATGAAGTTCTATACCTAAAAGCAGAAGGAGCCTTGGCATCAGCATCACTGGTACTCTGTTCAGAGTCCTTGATAACCGTCTGCGCGATTTCAACCATGTATGATTCCAATGTGCGCACCTTCTCCTTCAGTGTCTCCTGAACCTCTGCTTCCGTCATACCTTCATCCTTGGAAAGCAAACAAAAATAGTGCATGGACACATTAAAATGTTGCATATTAATGGTATATATATCAACAAGATGAAGAATTAGACACATGTGCAACATCTGGGTATCTGTAATTTGTAGGCTGAAGGACTTGTTACCTCGTCTCTTGTGTATACTTCTACAGTCTTCACATTATGTTCTTGTACTATATTACTATATTGATAAAGCCACTGGATGGCAAAACATCTACAAATTGAAGATGCCCAGATGTTGCATGCGTTTAATTATTCGTCTTGTTGGTACATACTGTGTACCACTCGTATACATTGGTACCTTGAATTTTGGCCTTAATTCGTTCTAGAAGGCTGTTCGAGTGCCATTACCAAACGAATCTGTTCCCATAAAGAATAATGTAAATTAGATTAGTCCGTTTCAGACTCCCAAAAATATACTTACAAAAGCACTTAAAAAAATACGCTTACATAATTGTTCGAGCTGGGAGCTGTTTGAAATTCAAGGTGCCACTGTATATCATTTTACATAGTTTTCACTGTGTTCACTGTATTGTAAAGTACTTTTGAAATTTGGCAATGAATACGGATGACTATTTGTTAGAACATTAATTTGGGTTATCCTGGGTGGCTAACCCTCTGGGTTAAAAATCCAAACAAATCTTATCTAAGTCTTATCCTAATGTGAAGTTAATGTACAGTACATGTATTACGTAGTTTATACGCACCAGCTTTCTGTTGAGATCTTGAATTGTGCGTTCCTTGCTTCTCAAGTTGGTGTTGAGCTCTGATATTCTTGAGTTGAGTTCACTGATCTTCTCTTTGAGTGAGTTTTTCTCTGCTTCTGCCCGCATTTGTGACCTCTCGCATTCTTGAATGCGACCCCATAGGTCAGAGGGGTTGCTGACGACATAATCGTCCTGTTTGGAGCAGAATAATAAAAGTTACACAGCACCTCATGTGCACATAAAATGTCTATACTGTGTAAGTATACTGGGAAAATAGCATTACAATTACAGTAACAATGATTATTATTCACAAATAGAAGTAAGAAGACAGTAATATCAGAATGGTTCTGAAAATCCTAAATGGTTATACATGAATCTTTTAAAACATCTGGATATGGAGCTGAGAAAATGAGTGTAATGTAGTATTTTTTATATGTGCATCAATATATGACAAATATCACACTCACATACAGTACAAAAATCGAAGTATATCTCCATAAACCTATCAGCATCAACATATGTAAAAGTTATCTTAAAGTTGATCAATATTACATAGGAATCTCTCATGATTGCATACAGCACATATAACTTTCTGGTGATAATTTATAATTATTCCAGGAGTTATAAATCAGATGTTCTTAGAGTTTGGTCACAATAAATAACTTCATGGGACCTGTCACTCATCTTCGTTATATAACCTCATTTTACATCGATGTAAAGGTGCTTAATCTATTTAAATCTTGTAGGATTTTAGTCATTTTTATCTTGCATACAAATTTAAAATATGCAAATATATTACAGGAATTTTTTTTTATTATTGGGAAATAATTTACACAACTGTATATATTTTTTTTTTTTATTATCACACTGGCCGATTCCCACCAAGGCAGGGTGGCCCGAAAAAGAAAAACTTTCACCATCATTCACTCCATCACTGTCTTGCCAGAAGGGTGCTTTACACTACAGTTTTTAAACTGCAACATTAACACCCCTCCTTCAGAGTGCAGGCACTGTACTTCCCATCTCCAGGACTCAAGTCCGGCCTGCCGGTTTCCCTGAATCCCTTCATAAATGTTACTTTGCTCACACTCCAACAGCACGTCAAGTATTAATTTTTCTTCTTCTCTTTTTTAGTAAATGTCTACAGGAGAAGGGGTTACTAGCCCATTGCTCCCGGCATTTTAGTCGCCTCATACGATACGCATGGCTTACGGAGGAAAGATTCTTTTCCACTTCCCCATGGACAATAGAAGAAATAAAGAAGAACAAGAGCTATTTAGAAAAAGGAGAAAAACCTAGATGTATGTATATATATATGCATGTGCATGTCTGTGAAGTGTGACCAAAGCGTAAGTTGGAGTAGCAAGATATCCCTGTTATCTAGCATGTTTATGAGACAGAAAAAGAAACCAGCAATCCTACCATCATGCAAAACAGTTACAGGTTTTTGTTTCACAGTCATCTGGCAGGACGGTAGTACTTCCCTGGGTGGTTGCTGTCTACCAACCTACTACTGTATACGTGACTCAAAATCATAATAACACAATTGCAAACAAATCACAGAATGGGTGGGGCTTGAAGCCATGGTAAATGAATCCTAAAATTCACAGGCCAGTGTGTTAACGACTCAACTAGCTGGCCAAGTGGTTAACACAGTGGCTTTGCCATGGGTTCAACCCCCACCCAATGCATCATCTGTGTACATGAATTAGAAAAATATCAGAGGCAGCAGCAACCCTTGTACCCACTATGTTGCACTTTGTAATTACGTATGTTTGTGGGGACTAAGCCTCAGCTGTAGGCCTCACCTCTCAACATCAAACTGGCCAGCATTACTAGTTTTTGGCCTTTTGGACCCTATCATACCTACTCTTGAAAGGTATGAAGTACAATTGCACCATTTCCTCTTCCAGTTCATCCCTTCTGCTTATTACTCTGACACTTAATAATTACTTTCTGTTCCCAAGACTCATCTAAGTTTTTATCATCTGTTGTTGCCCTGATAGGAGTGAATGGAGACAAATGGTTTTTAATACTTGACGTGCTGTTGGAGTGTGAGCAAAGTAACATTTATGAAGGGATTCAGGGAAACCAGCAGCCCGGACTTGAGTCCTGGAGATGGGAAGTACAGTGCCTGCACTCTGAAGGAGGGGTGTTAATGTTGCAGTTTAAAAACTGTAGTGTAAAGCACCCTTCTGGCAAGACAATGATGGAGTGAATGATGGTGAAAGTTTTTCTTTTTCGGGCTACCCTGCCTTGGTGGGAATCGGCCAGTGTGTTAATAATAATAATAATTGTTGCCCTGTCATTCCTCTTCCACTTCCGTGACACAGTTTCTTTCTGCTCACTCTGTTATATCCTCTGAGTATCTGCATGTTACTGTTATGTCTCTCCTGGTCCTCTCTTACAAGACTAAAGTTTTTTATTAACACATCAGCCATTTCCCACCAAGAAAAAGAAAAACTTCATCATTCCCTCCATCACTGTCTTGCCACAGGCAAGCTTACACTACAGTTAACACCCCTCCTTCAGAGGGTAGAGAGGATGAATGAAATAGAATGACTTTGAGAGTGTATAAATCTGTAGTAGAGGGAAGGCGGGATAGGGGTCAGCCTAGGAAAGGTTGGAGGGAGGGTAGAGGAGGTTGTGTGTGTGAGGGGCTTGGACTTCCAGCAGGCATGTTTGAGCATGTTAGATAGGAGCAAATAGAGACAAATAATTTTTAGCACTTGATGTGCTGTTGGAGTGTGAGCAAGGTAACATTTATGAAGGGATTCAAGGAAACTGGCAGGCTGGACTTGAGTCCTGGAGATGGGAAGTACAGTGACTGTACTCTGAAGGAGGGGTGTTAACTGTTAAGTACAGTGCATTTAGACACTCACTGTAGTGTAAATCCATTTTTTACACCTCTGAATCTGTAAGCTAAGAGCTGTTAGCTAATTTCAAAGCCCAGCCCTATCTACAGTATATTATCACCCACTTAAAGTGAAGACAAATTTCAAACCAGTCCCTTGAACTGTGGGAAATACTATCCCGTGTTTAAAATCACACAAACATTTAGGTAACACAATATTCTTTGTTCTACAGTGTAATCATCCAGAATCTAATTTTTTGTTTGAATTTTACTCAAAGTAACTCACAATTATTATTATTATTATTGTACTGATGAGGAATCATTACACCTATCAGGGTTATACAGCACATTGGTAATGGAAGGCAATCAGATTTGATTTCAAGATGGGGAAGGTAGACCCAATTCCTCAGATCAAGAGCTCTTTACAAGCATCAAGGTAACCCTCCCCCCCACCCTTTCCCATCCTTGAAGAATACGTTTAAGATGAGCACTAGCACAAAATTTTGAGAAGTTGACAATACCTTATCTCCTCCTGATGGTATGAAACTCATGTTGGACTGAGCCGAGTGGCAGGCAGAGGTCAAGAGATGGGCACAGCGGTCAAGATCACCACGCAGCTGGGTCAGGTCACGGGAGGTCAGGGTTTTCACCTCGGAGAAGGTGCGCTTAACACATCCAATTTCACGCCACAAGTCCAATAAATTTTTGTGTCCTGATATGTAGTAGTTGTTGAATTGCTGTAACCACACAAGAACAAGAATTACAAACACTACAATATTATTATTTTATATAAACTCAATGCACCTACAGAAACAAGTGGTTTTAAAGCAAATAACATATTACAACCAGCCGGGGATCAAACCCAAGTTATTTAACTAGCCTCCTGGGAAGCTGGCTAAAATCAGATAGAGTATTCCTGTCTGCTAATGGTGTAAAACTAATGAGGAGAATAAAAACAGATGAGGACAAGGAAAGGCTTCAAAAGGCTCTGGACAAATTGCAAGTGTATTCACTGAACTCCTCCCCCAGTAAATACAAGGTCATGAAGCTTCGGGAAAGAGCAAGAAGACCAGAAACTGAAAGTTAAAGTCACAGGAATGTTAGGAAGTATTTCTTCAGTGTGTGCATGCATGCATGAATGCATGCACGAGTGTGTGTACACACAAACACAAGCACAGCTGTGAATCGACCCCTGCAACCACAAGTAGGTGAGTACAACTAGGTCAGTACACACACACACACACACACACACACACACACACACACACACACACACACACACACGCAATACGAAAATGACATAGCAGCGAAAGCCATATCTGACCCCGAAGCTGTTGTACAGCCACATCAGGAGGAAAACAATAGTCAAGAACCAGGTAATCAGGCTAAGGAAGGAAGGAGGAGAGATCACAAGAAACGACTGAGAAGTATGTGAGGAACTCAACATCAGGTTCAAAGAAGTATTCACAGTGGAGACAGAAGGGGCTCCAGAAAGAGAGAGGTGGGGTACACCACCAAGTGTTGGACACAATACATACAACTGAGGAAGAAGTGAAGACGCTGCTGAGTGAGCTAGACACCTCAAAGGTGATGGGGCCGGATAACATCTCTCCATGGGTCCTGAGAGAGGGTGCGGAGGTGCTATGTGTACCCCTAACAACAATATTCAACACATCTATTGAAACGGAGATTACCTGAGGTATGGAAGACAGCAAATGTAGTCTCAATTTTTAAAAAAGGAGACAGACAAGAAGCACTAAACTACAGACCAGTGTCACTGACATGTATAGTATACAAAGTCATGGAGAAGATTATCAGAAGAGTGGTGGAGCACCTAGAAAGAAATGAGCTTATCAACAACAGCCAACATGGTTTCAGGGATGGGAAATCCTGTGTGGCAAACCTACTGGAGTTCTATGACAGGGTGGCAGCAGTAAGACAGAGGGGTGGGTAGACTGCATTTTCTTGGACTGTAAGAAGGCATTTGACAGTTCCACACAAGAGATTAGTGCAAAAGCTGGAGGACCAGGCAGGGATAACAGGGAAGGCACTACAATTGATCAGGGAATACCCGTCAGGAAGACAGCAGCGAGTCATGGTACGAGGCGAGGTGTCAGAGTGGGCGCCTGTCACGAGTAAGGTTCCACAGGGGTCAGTCCTAAAACCGGTGCTGTTTCTGGTATTTGTGAATGACATGATGGAAGGAATAAACTCCGAAGTGTCCCTGTTTGCAGATGACGTGAAGTTGATGAGAAGAATTCAATCAGACGAGGACCAGGCAGAACTACAAAGGGATCTGGATAAGCTGCAGGCCTGGTCCAACACTTGGCTCCTGGAGTTAAACCCCACCAAGTGCAAAGTCATGAACATTGGGGAAGGGCAGAGAAGACCGCAGACAGAGTACAGTCTAGGGGGCCAGAGACTACAAACCTCACTCAAGGAAAAAAGATCTTGGGGCGAGTATAACACCAAGCACGTCTCCAGAGGCACGCACCAACCAAATAACTGCTGCAGCATATGGGCGACTAACAAACCTAAGAACAGCATTCCGCCATCTTAATAAGGAATCGTTCAGGACCCTGTACACTGTGTACGTTAGGCCCATATTGGAGTATGCGACACCAGTTTGGAATCCATATCTAGCCAAGCACGTATAGAAACTAGAGAAAGTGCAAAGGTTTGCAACAAGACTAGTACCGGAGCTAAGGGGTCTGTCCTATGAGGAGAGGTTAAGGGAAATCGACCTGACGACACTGGAAGACAGGAGAGATAGGGGGGGATGTGATAACGACATATAAAATACTGAGAGTAATTGACAAGGTGGACAGAGACAGAATGTTCCAGAGATGAGACAGCAACAAGGGGTCACAGTTGGAAGTTAAGACACAGATGAATCACAGGGATGTTAGGAAGTATTTCTTCAGTCACAGAGTAGTTAGGAAGTGGAATAGTCTGGGAAGCGATGTAGTAGAGGCAGGATCCATTCATAGCTTTAAGCAGAGGTATGATAAAACTTGTGGTGCAGGGAAAGTGACTCAGTAGTGGCCAGTGAAGCGGGGGGTCAGAAGCTGTGACTCGACCCCTGCAACCACAACTGGGTGAGTACACACACACACCTGCTAAGTAACCAAACAAACACAAGAGTCAAGGTATAACACTACACATGCCATCATTTATCAAAGTAGGAAACTGACTATATTATCTAAAATCTAAATAGACCAGTGCTTTAAAAATGATTAAAATGTCCATAACTCTGCAATATTGTCATACAACGTATGACACCTCCTGCTTGATACATATCTGTTTTTGTCTTCATGTCATTGGTCTATCTTGGCTTTGTTATGAATATGTTCAAGCTATCAGGCTGTCATGATTGCTTTTATACATGTCTTGTGTACCAATTAATTTTCAATCAAATATGATTTCCTAATATGTTATTTTTAAATGCCCTGGCTGAAGAATTTGGCAGAATTGTCTTTCTTTATCATGGAATTATTTACTTGTTTTGTAACTATAGTCACGGAAGATACAATTTACACAGGTGCACACTGGTCACACAGTACCACACAACAGAGGTGTACACTGTATAGTCACACAGTACCACACAACAGAGGTGTACACTGTATAGTCACACAGTACCACACAACAGAGGTGTACATTGTATAGTCACACAGTACCACACAACAGAGGTGTACATAGACTGCATAGTCACAGTGCCACACAAGAGAGGTGTACAATGACTATATTCACCCAGTAAAAAGGTCTATATTATACACTATAGTCACAGGTACTAAACTACAGATATGCAGAAACCAACATTGTTAAGACACTTATTCCAAATGATGAGCGTAAAATCCAGTTGTAGAGGTAGACTCAATATGGATCATAACTTTCAGAAGCCTCAACAAGGAAACATTCATGACCCTATACATGACACGTGTCACACCTAATCTTGAAGTATGGAGAGCCAGTATAGAACCTGCATCTGATAAAGCAATTAAACTGGAAAAAGTGCAAAAGCTTGATGCGAGACTAGTCCCAGACACTAGAGTAAGAGGAGAGGCTAGAGGAGCTAAACTACGACAATAGAAGACAGAAGGACCAGATTACAAAGTGTAAAATGCTGAGAGGAACTGTCAGCAAGCCAGTTTGAGAGGTAGGTCTCAGGTACACAGACGAGTCATAGGGATGTCAGGAAATACTGCTTTAGCCTTAGAGCCAGGATGTGGAATGACCTAGACAATGAAGTGGTAGAGGCAGAATCCATACATAGCTTTAAGAACAGATATGATAGGGTTCCCGAAATCAGGAGAAAGTGAGCATAGTAGCGGCCAACGAAGAGGCGGAGTCAGGAACAGCTTCGACTCCTACAACCACAAATAAGTGAATACATCTGGGATAATACATCTATGAAAATAATAAAAAAAAGGCACAATGCCTTGACTGGAACAATACACAAATAATCCACACACAGGAGAGGGGAACTTACGACACGTTTCAGTCCTACTTGAACCATTAACGAAGTCTCAGTAGGACCTCTGCTTGGATTTTATCTAATATTGTATGAACTTTTTTATTTGTGTGAACTTTGCTTTGTATCATTATCAGCAACAACCTTACCACAGACAGTGCCAACATTAGTGGCGCTAAGTTACCCACATGGGTTTAATGCTCCATCAAATACTGTATACCCCTCCTAGATAAAAAACCTCAAGAATTATAAAACAAACTATATTCTATTTTCAGAGGCATTTTTTCCGAAATTACTATAAAACATAGTTCAGTTTTATAGTGGATAATAACAATGTAACAATTGTGTCAACAATTAAACAATACTGTGATACGTCTTATGGCTAATATTACTGGGTTACTTACAATTAAGAAATATTAATTAATCACAAACAAGGAAGGGCAATAAGTATGTGAAAGTCTACGGTCAACACACACCACGTTTAACTATAAATGTTTATATACGAGTATCCTGGCCTGGAGGCTGTTCCAGGGGTCAACGCCCCGTGGCCCAGTAAACGCCTAGGCATCATTTACACACACACACACACACACACACACACACACACACACACACACACACACATGTTCCAGAGATGGGACACAGAAACAAGGGATCACAATTGGAAGTTGAAGACTCAGACGAGTCAAACGGATGTTAGGAAGTATTTCTTCAGCCATAGAGTTGGCAGCAAGTGGAATAGTCTGGCAAATGATGTAGTGGAAGCAGGAACTATACATAGTTTTAAGACGAGGTATGATAAAGCTCGTGAAGCAGGGAGAGAGGACCCAGTAGCGGTCAGTGAAGAGGCGGGGCCAGGAGCTGTCTCGACCCCTGCAACCACAAATAGGCGAGTATACACACACACACAACGTAACTTGTATAAAGTGTTTTATAAATACTGTAAGTGTTGCTATCCCCATAAAATCATACAGCATTAATCAACTCCTAAATGATCAAGTAAAGATGGTAATATGTTAGTAGAGTTCAGGTGGTTGAGAGTTACGTTACACTGTTGGTAATATTCCCACCTACACCTGCCGTCACATACGTTCTGTTTTTGCAGTATACAATAATTCACGTCTTCAGTTTTCGATTCACAGTTTAGTGTATAATATAATTCTGTTTCACACACATACTTGTAGCTGGTGACAGATCTAACAACCAAAAAGGCCAAGGGTTTGATTATAGGATGCCACACATACAAAAAACACAACAATACTCTGTATTCTATCACCTACACGAGTTGAACACGTCACATAACTCCAGTTATAACTACACATACAAGTACAATTACAAGGTGAAAGCAAGACGAGCATGGCAGTTTGGCAACACAGCCCTGATATTAACTACAAATCTTAAGCTGGTAAAGACTCCTTCAGAATTCAACACTCATAACAGAGTCGGTACACACTGATAACTCAAAGCTTACCAAGACTTTCCTGAAACACCGCACCACATTTTTTTCTTTCCTGTTCAAACGAATAACATTACCTCAACAATTCTGTCTGTCTGCTCTGTCTACTGTCTCTTATACCAGACCAGCAAACTATATAATAACTTTCAACTTTATATAGAGAAATCATACAGTTGTTGATAACACATATTAAGAAATAAAGGAATATGTAGCGGCTTCATACTGCCTACACTTAAAAAATAACGAGGCAGGTAAGACAGAAAAGGTGCAAAACAGCTATTGGAACTAAAATAAAAATTTACTATAAAACTGAAAACAATAGAGCTGTCCACGGCGACTGATGGAAGGAAAATAGCAGACATGATAACCACATGTCACAAAATGATATGAAGAAAGAGATGAAGATTTTCTTAGTACTAGGAGCAGGGATAACAAGTGGCCACACTAGGAGGTAAAAAGCGAAGCCAAAGGAAAACTAGAATATATATATATATATATATATATATATATATATATATATATATATATATATATATATATATATATATATATATATATATAACATTATCTCTCAGTCCAGAGCAAGATTAGAATCTGCGCACTCTGCATCAAAGTGTACAGTACTTTTGCCACAGCACTACTTTCGCAGCTGCGCGCGCGCACGCACGCACGCACGCACGCACACACACACACACACACACACACACACACACACACACACACACACACACACAGAACCAAAGATAATGCACAATGAAACATATTTTAATTATAAGATCTTATCAAAGCATAATATTATGATGGTGATGACACCGCATTAATACATTACACAAGACAACAATCATTCACTATATACTATACTACTACTACACCTCTTCACTATGCATTATACTCACCATACCTCACCATTTTTATATATTATTATGGTGTTACATCTCACTGTAGTTATAAGAGTATTTCAGCTGTGTAAGACGCTGCATCAACATATTTGTCAAGTAGGATATATCAAGTACGATATCAAAGATATATTCACCAAGGATATCAAGGATATATTTAAGTAGGATACGAAAAGATATTTATTAAGGATATTTTTAAGTAGGATATCAAAGATATATGTCAAGTAGGATATCAAAGATATACTTATAAATGATATATTTTAGCAAGTAGGATATCAAAGATATATGTCAAGTAGGATATCAAAGATATACTTATAAATGATATATTTTAACAAGTAGGATATCAAAGATAATATATATCAAGGATATATCCATGACGCATAACCTGTCACAGGTGAATTATATTACTATTGTGAGATCTTGCCGTAACTGCTAGTAACACCATAGAGAGGTGGCACCATCATAAATATTAGCACCATACTGAGTACTGTTACATCACGTGGCACCATACTGAGTACTGGCACCATGAGACGTAGCACCATAATGGGCAGTGGCACCATACGAGACACGGTAGTTCCATCAAATACTTTTTACCATTATGTTCAGTAACACTTCCAAGCCGTGTGGTACCCACAGGGAAGCCTGGCACCATAACTGACACCACACCTGAATAACACCACAACGGTGACTGAGACACGGGTTGGAGGCCAACACACGGGGTGGTGGTTAACACACAGGTTGGAGGACAACACATGGGGTGGTGGTTAACACACGGGGTGGAGGACAACACACAGGGTAGAGAACAACACAATATTAGTGACACACTAGGGCACTGAAGAGAAGAAACACGCTGAAATGTAAGCTCTCATTTTAATAACGTGTTGTTCCGTGTGAAGCCTGATAAAGCTCTACACATAGTGAGACGGTTTGCCAACAAAAGCTCGTCCTAGTGACGTGGTCAGTACGTCATTTGGACGGAGTATAGGAGAGACGTTACAAAAAGGACGGTACCGAGGGACCGGTGAGCGCATGAGTAAAGCTGAGCACAGACTGAGGCTGGAGGTGGCGGCTACCACCACCTTATAAGAGAGAGCTCAGGGTGCACCAGCTGGTGTGCACCTTGCAAGGTCCCCACACCATCACTGTGTGCGTGACAACCGCTCTTTATGAGGTCAAGCCTCACAAAACTGGAGTAAACACCAAGCCTCACGTATTCCACTTACTTTTCACCGTAAACAAGATCCTTCTCCCACTCACGTAAACAGGAGCCTTCTCAGAGAAGGTAAACAATGTAAGCCGGGACATACTGCTATGTTTCTCTGTTGATTGCCTGGTCAACCAGGCTGCAGCTGGCTCGCTGCTCCACATAACCATCACAGCCTGGTTGATCTAGTGGGGTAACGATCCAGTTTCCTCTCGAAGACTTCTACACTTGTTCCAGAAATATTTGATTGCCGGTAGCAGGTTGAAGAGTGTTGTACTACGGACATCGAATTATTTTCTTATTGTGTTTATGGTGCCCCTGCTTTTCACTGGCTCTATTTTACACTTCCAACGAACTGACATTAGGACCCACAAATTAGCCACATGTTAATACAAACATATCTTTATAAATAATTATCTGTTCTCGTGGATTTACACTTTAATACATAAACAAAACTATACTATACACTGACCAAAAATACAACGGCATCACACGGAGAAGAATGAATTTCACGATACCATGACTAACAGTACACAATACCATGACTAACAGTACACAATACCATGACTAACAGTACACAATACCATGACTAACAGTACACAATACCATGACTAACAGTACACAATACCATGACTAACAGTACGCAATACCATGACTAACAGTACACAATACCATGACTAACAGTACACAATACCATGACTTACAGTACACAATACCATGACTAACAGTACACAATACCATGACTAACAGTACACAATACCATGACTAACAGTACACAATACCATGACTAACAGTACACAATACCATGACTAACAGTACACAATTCCATGACTAACAGTACACAATACCATGACTAACAGTACACAATACCATGACTAACAGTACACAATTCCATGACTAACAGTACACAATACCATGACTAACAGTACACAATACCATGACTAACAGTACACAATACCATGACTAACAGTACACAATACCATGACTAACAGTACACAATTCCATGACTAACAGTACACAATACCATGACTAACAGTACACAATACCATGACTAACAGTACACAATACCATGACTAACAGTACACAATTCCATGACTAACAGTACACAATACCATGACTAACAGTACACAATACCATGACTAACAGTACACAATACCATGACTAACAGTACACAATACCATGACTAACAGTACACAATACCATGACTAACAGTACACAATACCATGACTAACAGTACACAATACCATGACTAACAGTACACAATACCATGACTAACAGTACACAATACCATGACTAACAGTACACAATACCATGACTAACAGTACACAATACCATGACTAACAGTACACAATTCCATGACTAACAGTACACAATACCATGACTAACAGTACACAATACCATGACTAACAGTACACAATACCATGACTAACAGTACACAATTCCATGACTAACAGTACACAATACCATGACTAACAGTACACAATACCATGACTAACAGTACACAATACCATGACTAACAGTACACAATACCATGACTAACAGTACACAATACCATGACTAACAGTACACAATACCATGACTAACAGTACACAATTCCATGACTAACAGTACACAATACCATGACTAACAGTACACAATACCATGACTAACAGTACACAATACCATGACTAACAGTACACAATACCATGACTAACAGTACACAATACCATGACTAACAGTACACAATACCATGACTAACAGTACACAATACCATGACTAACAGTACACAATTCCATGACTAAATTCATAAATCACGCACAGGAACTAAAGCAGAAGGCAGATATTATAACAGGAGGTAGAAAATTAAACAGAAGATATAACAGAAGGTAGAAATTATAACTATGCAGAAAACCAGAGGGCAGGTAACAGTATAATCAGGCCTCAATGCGAGGTCCTCTTCAGCAGACTGACCAGTGTCTTTTTTTTTCACTTTAAAGTGCTGTCTATCACGTTCATATATTTAGAACAGTGCTATCTACCATGTTCAAATATAATTTTAAAGTGCTATTAAGTTCAGATGCTATAATTTAAATTTTAATGCTATTATCATGTTCACACAATAATAGTGGAGTATACTGTAAAATGCTCACAACGGCAACAATCAGATGACGTATAAAAACAATAACAATCAGCTGATATATAAAAATGACTCCGCTGACGTATAAAACAACAACAATCAGATAACGAATAAAAACAATCGGCTGACGCATAACAACAACAATCAGCTGAGGAAAGCCTCAACATTTAACCACTCGAGCAACATTCTGTTATTACACTCAGCGAGCGTTCATTTAAGGCTATACACAAATAAAAGCGAAATAAAATCTCAGCGAGAGTGCTGGTAAATTGTTAGAGCAAATATTACATGATATGATCACGAGGTGTTTACACAGTTTAGAATTTACGAGTTCCCTCTGGAGGAAAATATTTAGCTTTTGTTGATGATGCTGTTATTGCTGGTGCTTTTGTTGTTGCTGCTGGCAGGGTTTCTGCTGCTAGTGCTGTTGTTTATGCTGCTGGTGCTGTTGTTTATGCTGCTGGTGCTGTTGTTGCTATTATTACCACTGCATCTGTTGCTGATGCGTCTTTTGCTGCTTGTATTATTGCTGCTGCATATGTTGCTGTTGATATAGTTGATTTTCCTGTTGCTACAGCTGCTGTTCCTGCTGCTGATGTTGCTGTTGACGGCCATGTCGCTGTTACTCCTGGGGTTTCCGCTATTGTTTCTGCCTCTGTTGTTGATGCTACTTCAGCTGGACGTGATCTGTGCCGTATAAAAGCCTAAACAAATTCCTTAACGTTAAAACAAATATTTGTTTACTTAACCTGCCAAATATGCGCTTCTCTCATTTCTCCTCTTAATTTCTCTCCTCCATATCTTTTGTGAATTATTATGTGAGCAAATCACCTGCAGGAGGCTTACAGGGCATTACCTGATTACCTGCAAGTAATTTGGTTGAGATTAAGTGGGATTTAAGTCACAGCAGGTTGCTTAACTGTAACTCCCTCGATGCTCACTCCCTACCATTCACAAAAAGCTAGCCCTGACATTAAATTAATAATTATAATGTTAAAACCAGCTACTGCGGTAAATTAAAATTGCGTGGACTGTATATGATTAAGTTTGCTGGGTACACAGAATATAATGATTATACATAAATGATTAGTGTTATTAAAAAGGAAATTCGTATTACTACTTACTATTTATCACAAGAAGACACTTAATGCTGATGGAACACACCCTAACATTACCGTAACAGCTAGGATTTACGATGACCCAACGCAAAAACTACTGTACATTATGAGTAAACGTCACTTAGCCGAGGTGTGCTCCTGGGAGAATTGACGTCCTCTATTTTTCTGTCCTGGTTGAGGATTGTAAGGATTTTCCACACTATCCCAATTCTTCAACAGGAACGTGTCAGCAATTTCTAATATTATGGACTGAAGCCGATATACACATGACCTTCGAGAACGCCTGATTACACCGCACAATTCAGTCCAGTGTTCACACCTTAAATTCAATATGGCGTCTCTCTGTGGCGTCACTCCCCCGGCTGTTCTGCCTCACACCTCACTCGAAATTTCTCGAAAGGTCCAAATAGCATCACATTTTAATACGCAGTTATATTATTCATTTATATGTTCTACACTGAGGAAATTATGTAAAAAATTCCACATCTTTCATCTTTCGGTTTAACTTTTCCTGGATTCGATGACTGGGGTACCTCTGTCACACAATACTCCGTTTTTCTAACTCTCCCTTTTTATCCAAGCCTCATTACTTTACACTTGCTATAGTGAATTCCACTAGTAATTTGTCTGCGCCTGTAGGCTGTGTAGGCGCTCAAAGTCTGGTCCTAGCCTCACTGGGTTTCATCCATATTGTGTGTTTCAAAAAGTCGCCACTCTAACAGAATATATAAAAATCAATTTCCTTTGTCAGGTAATTTATCTACATCAAGAAGAGCAAGGGTCCAAGTACGTGGACACATGTCACCCTCGCCCGCACACTCACACTTCCACTCTTATCACTCACTCATTGGCTTCCACGGATATTTCTAAATCCACTGGTGCAGTGTTCCAGTAGCTCCATATTCAGTTTTATCTACGTCTGTTTAACTGGAGGAGAAAACAAGGTTGAACCTCGCCGAGTCGACATTGATTCTTCACCATGCTACAATACACACCGTACATTAAACCATCATACACCACCAACGGACCCCAATGGAAACAAGTCCTTTTGTCTGACATTTTTGGGTTATCCTAGGTAATGTACACATGTGCTGCTATGTATGATAATTTATATAAGTGCATTTAAGTGTACCTGTACCTTAATAAACTTACATGTCTCTGGGTCGCTGTCTGGGGTTACCAACTCTCTCTCTCTCTCTCTCTCTCTATGGTTAAAACTCCATTACCACTAATTTACCTCCGGCTCACCTTACTGTTGTGCAAGATTTCCAATTATCTTTATTATTTCTGCATTGTTCCTGTCATATTCACGTCTTTGTCTTCAGATAGTTACTTGTGTGATATAGCCGGCCACAATAAAACATGTGGGAGACTCCACAGTAATTGTTGCAACAACATAAGCCATGAAATACACACCAATCTTCTAATACCAGTTCTTAGAATTTCAATCAGTATTTTATAAAGGTGTTACTGCTGTGTGTGTGTGTGTGTGTGTGTGTGTGTGTGTGTGTGTGTGTGTGTGTGTGTGTGTGTGTGTGTGTGTGTGTGTGTGTGTGTGTGTGTGTGTGTGTGTGTGTCTCTCCAAAGTTGGGAGGGTACTGCTAATGCAGCAGCAGCAGTTAAGAAATATGGTCGAGCCAAAGTATGTATTTTGTGGTCGTCTCTAGGACAGTGGGTAGCTGGTTGTCGTCCAGAGAGAGAAGAAAGCAACGGCTGCACATAGCACACCAATATCAATGGCAGGGCTTTTAATAAATATTATTGTAACAGAGTAAAAAGTACCATCCCTTGCGTGCAGTCTTGGTTCACAGAGTTGGGAGGCAGCCTCTGGCCACATAGTTAACACCAGCGTGGTGGTAGCCTCTGGCTACATAGTTAACACCAGCGTGGTGGCAGCCTCTGGCTACATAGTTAACACCAGAGTGGTGGCAGCCTCTGGCTACATAGTTAACACCAGCGTGGTGGTAGCCTCTGGCTACATAGTTAACACCAGCGTGGTGGCAGCCTCTGGCTACATAGTTAACACCAGCGTGGTGGTAGCCTCTGGCTACATAGTTAACACCAGCGTGGTGGTAGCCTCTGGCTACATAGTTAACACCAGCGTGGTGGCAGCCTCTGGCTACATAGTTAACACCAGCGTGGTGGTAGCCTCTGCCTACATAGCTAACACCAGCGTGGTGGTAGCCTCTGGCTACATAGTTAACACCAGCGTGGTGGTAGCCTCTGGCTACATAGTTAACACCAGCGTGGTGGTAGCCTCTGGCTACATAGTAAACACCAACGTGGTGGTAGCCTCTGCATACATAGCTAACACCAGCGTGGTGGTAGCCTCTGGCTACATAGTTAACACCAGCGTGGTGGTAGCCTCTGGCTACATAGTAAACACCAGCGTGGTGGCAGCCTCTGGCTCCATAGCTAACACCAGCGTGGTGGTAGCCTCTGGCTACAAAGCTAACACCAGCGTGGTGGTAGCCTCTGCCTACATAGCTAACACCAGCGTGGTGGCAGCCTCTGGCTACATAGCTAACACCAGCGTGGTGGCAGCCTCTGGCTACATAGTTAACACCAGCGTGGTGGTAGCCTCTGGCTACATAGTTAACACCAGCGTGGTGGCAGCTTCTGGCTACATAGCTAACACCAGCGTGGTGGTAGCCTCTGGCTACATAGTTAACACCAGCGTGGTTGTAGCCTCTGGCTACATAGTTAACACCAGCGTGGTGGTAGCCTCTGCCTACATAGCTAACACCAGCGTGGTGGTAGCCTCTGGCTACATAGTTAACACCAGCGTGGTGGTAGCCTCTGGCTACATAGTTAACACCAGCGTGGTGGTAGCCTCTGGCTACATAGTAAACACCAGCGTGGTGGCAGCCTCTGGCTCCATAGCTAACACCAGCGTGGTGGTAGCCTCTGGCTACATAGCTAACACCAGCGTGGTGGTAGCCTCTGCCTACATAGCTAACACCAGCGTGGTGGCAGCCTCTGGCTACATAGCTAACACCAGCGTGGTGGCAGCCTCTGGCTACATAGTTAACACCAGCGTGGTGGTAGCCTCTGCCTACATAGCTAACACCAGCGTGGTGGCAGCCTCTGGCTACATAGCTAACACCAGCGTGGTGGTAGCCTCTGGCTACATAGTTAACACCAGCGTGGTGGTAGCCTCTGGCTACATAGTTAACACCAGCGTGGTGGTAGCCTCTGCCTACATAGCTAACACCAGCGTGGTGGTAGCCTCTGGCTACATAGCTAACACCAGCGTGGTGGCAGCCTCTGGCTACATAGCTAACACCAGCGTGGTGGCAGCCTCTGGCTACATAGCTAACACCAGCGTGGTGGTAGCCTCTGGATACATAGCTAACACCAGCGTGGTGGCAGCCTCTACTAACACCAGCGTGGTGGTAGCCTCTGGCTACATAGCTAACACCAGCGTGGTGGTAGCCTCTGGCTACATAGCTAACACCAGCGTGGTGGTAGCCTCTGGCTACATAGCTAACACCAGCGTGGTGGCAGCCTCTACTAACACAGCGTGGTGGCAGCCTCTACTAACACCAGCGTGGTGGCAGCCTCTACTAACACCAGCGTGGTGGCAGCCTCTACTAACACCAGCGTGGTGGCAGCCTCTACTAACACCAGCGTGGTGGCAGCCTCTACTAACACCAGCGTGGTGGCAGCCTCTACTAACACCAGCGTGGTGGCAGCCTCTACTAACACCAGCGTGGTGGCAGCCTCTACTAACACCAGCGTGGTGGCAGCCTCTACTAACACCAGCGTGGTGGCAGCCTCTACTAACACCAGCGTGGTGGCAGCCTCTACCAACACCAGCGTGGTGGCAGCCTCTACTAACACCAGCGTGGTGGCAGCCTCTACTAACACCAGCGTGGTGGCAGCCTCTACTAACACCAGCGTGGTGGCAGCCTCTACTAACACCAGCGTGGTGGCAGCCTCTACTAACACCAGCGTGGTGGCAGCCTCTACTAACACCAGCGTGGTGGCAGCCTCTACTAACACCAGCGTGGTGGTAGCCTCTGGCTACATAGCTAACACCAGCGTGGTGGTAGCCTCTGGCTACATAGCTAACACCAGCGTGGTGGTAGCCTCTGGCTACATAGCTAACACCAGCGTGGTGGTAGCCTCTGGCTACACAGCTAACACCAGCGTGGTGGTAGCCTCTGGCTACATAGCTAACACCAGCGTGGTGGTAGCCTCTGGCTACAAAGCTAACACCAGCGTGGTGGTAGCCTCTGGCTACATAGCTAACACCAGCGTGGTGGTAGTCTCTACTAACACCAGCGTGGTGGCAGCCTCTGGCTACATAGCTAACACCAGCGTGGTGGTAGTCTCTACTAACACCAGCGTGGTGGCAGCCTCTACTAACACCAGCGTGGTGGTAGCCTCTGGCTACATAGCTAACACCAGCGTGGTGGCAGCCTCTGGCTACATATCTAACACCAGCGTGGTGGCAGCCTCTGGCTACATGGCTAACACCAGCCTGGTGGCAGCATCTGGCTACATAGTTAATAAAAGCGTGGTGGCAGCCTCTGGCTACATAGCTAACACGAGCGTGGTGGTAGCCTCTGGCTACATAGCTAACACCAGCCTGGTGGCAGCCTCTGGCTACATAGCTAACACCAGCTTGGTGGCAGCCTCTACTAACACCAGCGTGGTGGCAGCCTCTACTATAACCAAAGTGGTGGCAGCCTCTACTAACACCTGCGTGGTGGCAGCCTCTACTAATACCAAAGTAGTGGCAGCCTCTACTAACACCAGCGTGGTGGCAGCCTCTACTAACACCAGCGTGGTGGCAGCCTCTACTAATACCAAAGTGGTGGCAGCCTCTACTAACACCAGCGTGGTGGTAGCCTCTACTAACACCAGCGTGGTGGCAGCCTCTACTAACACCAGCGTGATGGCAGCCTCTACTAACACCAGCGTGGTGGCAGCCTCTACTAACACCAGCGTGGTGGCAGCCTCTACTAACACCAGCGTGGTGGCAGCCTCTACTAACACCAGCGTGGTGGCAGCCTCTACTAACACCAGCGTGGTGGCAGCCTCTACTAACACCAGCGTGGTGGCAGCCTCTACTAACACCAGCGTGGTGGTAGCCTCTGGCTACATGGTGGCAGCCTCTTCTAACACCAGCGTGATGGCAGCCTCTACTAACACCAGCGTGGTGGCAGCCTCTACTAACACCAGCGTGGTGGCAGCCTCTACTAACACCAGCGTGGTGGCAGCCTCTACTAACACCAGCGTGGTGGCAGCCTCTACTAACACCAGCGTGGTGGCAGCCTCTACTAACACCAGCGTGGTGGCAGCCTCTACTAACACCAGCGTGGTGGCAGCCTCTACTAACACCAGCGTGGTGGCAGCCTCTACTAACACCAGCGTGGTGGCAGCCTCTACTAACACCAGCGTGGTGGTAGCCTCTACATAGCTAGCACCAGCGTTGTGGTAGCCTCTGGCTACATAGCTAACACCAGCGTGGTGGCAGCCTCTACTAACACAGCAGCCTCTACTAACACCAGCGTGGTGGCAGCCTCTACTAACACCAGCGTGGTGGCAGCCTCTACTAACACCAGCGTGGTGGCAGCCTCTACTAACACCAGCGTGGTGGCAGCCTCTACTAACACCAGCGTGGTGGCAGCCTCTACTAACACCAGCGTGGTGGCAGCCTCTACTAACACCAGCGTGGTGGCAGCCTCTACTAACACCAGCGTGGTGGCAGCCTCTACTAACACCAGCGTGGTGGCAGCCTCTACTAACACCAGCGTGGTGGCAGCCTCTACTAACACCAGCGTGGCGGCAGCCTCTACTAACACCAGCGTAGTGGCAGCCTCTACTAACACCAGCGTGGTGGCAGCCTCTACTAACACCAGCGTGGTGGCAGCCTCTACTAACACCAGCGTGGTGGCAGCCTCTACTAACACCAGCGTGGTGGCAGCCTCTGGCTACATAACTAACACCAGAGTACACATAATATTTACAATATTACACTGTGCACAAGAAGAGAAACTTAAGGTTTTCTCAGACACACGGACAATCAAATGAATACCAAGGAATGAAGGAAGAGGAAGAGCTAGAAGGAAGAAGAGGGGATGGGGAAGGAAGAGGTGGAGGGAGGAGGAAGAAGAGGGATATAAAGAAGAGTTAAGAGGAAGTGGAGGATCGGGCAGTAGAGAAGTGAATATCCAGGTAGACAATATCACTACGTCTGGCAGGAGTCAGGGCAGGAGAGGCCGCGTCCTCTCGCCAGAAAAAAAAAACCCATTGCCAGCTTAATATTGCACCAGAGATTTATGATGTGTAAACTGTTAATGTAGTCTCTGTGTATTATATATAATAAAATATCTTAGACACAGAACGTCAACATGCTAGCAATTAGCTTCTAACATTCGCTGTATCATGTTGTGTGAACTAATGTGCCGTGAACGATGCGAAGAAATATGCCAACAGACCTCATAATTCTCCCTAACTCTGCTCTATACCCTAGCGTTACCACTAACTCGTAAGGTGTGTCCGTGGCGTCTCACAACGTTCCTACTGTTAGTCATAATCCTATGCAGAGAGCCTGCAGAGTTTAGGGTCATATTTCATTAATATATAAACTTTAAAACATTGTGAAGAACGACCCTCATTACCCCTTAGTCAGCCCCAGGCTCCTGGCCCTTAATACAATTTAAAATTAAAAACTACCTTTACATTACGTACATAAGCAACAAGGTCTCAGCTCTCGACACTTACTGTGTAAATAAGACATTACGAGGTGTACGACATTTTAATGAAAAAACATTTCGTCCAGTAAGAATTTATTAACACTCGATCCATACTTATCACGTCTCAAGCGCACTCTGGAGAGGAAAGTATCGACGTTTCGGTACGTCCTGGAACCATTGTCAAGTCGTGATAATGGTCCAGAACGGACCGATACGTCGTCTGAAGATGTGTGTGTGTAATTTGTGGGTTGGTTGCTAGTTGTTCCAACCACTGTCTTGTGACTTATTCCGCCACAGTTTTGTGACTAGCATTCTTCTACCCATATTCTTCCCGGAGTATGTAAATGGCCTCTCGGGAGGATGACAGTTTTAAATATCCCAGCTGTCTCACGACCCACCACTGACCACAATATAAAACTAACGAGGACAACCAAACACTCAAGACTTGCACTAGCTGCAGGAATGGTTGTGAAAAGTGACATCAATAAAAGCAACGTAACAAGAACAGAAGAAGGAAGATTGAATAAATGGTATATGTGAGGACTTATTCTCATGACTAACATGAGTTTCTTAATAAACTCGTCTATACAATGTGATTTCTTGTAAATTCGGTTAAAAAAGTACATTTAAAAGTAAATAGTGTGTACATTGAATGTCCTCTCTATGAGCTATTCAATCTTAAATGTATACTTCGTCAATCTCATTTACAGAAAACAATCGAATTATATAGAAGAGCTTCGTAAGAACTATATACAAGTGTGACTTGTAAATGGTCCAAGTCAGACCGAAACGTCGTCGTAACCTTCTCTCTCCCATGTGCGGGTTATTCGTGTATTGTTCCAGTCACGGTATTGTACTTTTTCTGTTTTCCGTAAGAGTTCACTGTAAATAACTAAAATAACCTGAGTAAACATCACACTTGTGTACAAAAGCACACAAAACAAGAACACAGGTGACCTTTATCTTTGTCATGGTGACACTTGACCTGCCATAATGGACGTGGGAAAGTGGAAGACCTCGCTCACATAGCCAAAAGTTCCGCGGAACGAATCATCATACCAGTAACAAGACTCCAAGATGAGTAGATCTTGATAAGGGAACACTAGACACTCAGAAGAGTCACAGATAAGCTACCAGACATTGTTTACACCTTAAAGAGTAAGAACCAGAGAACAACTTGCTACCTACACTTGCCTTCACTGATGGTACCACAAAATAGTACCCTACATCACTGATGGTACCACAACACAGTACCCTACATCACTGATGGTACCACAACATAGTACCCTACATCACTGATGGTACCACAACATAGTACCCTACACACATCACTGATGGTACCACAACATAGTACTCTACAAACATCACTGATAGTAGCGTAACATAGTACCCTACACACATCACTGATGGTAGCACAACATAGTACCCTACACACATCACTGATGGTAGCACAACATAGTACCCTACACACATCACTGATGGTAGCACAACATAGTACCCTACACACATCACTGATGGTACCACAACATAGTACCCTACACACATCACTGATGGTACCACAACATAGTACCCTACACACATCACTGATGGTAGCACAACATAGTACCCTACACACATCACTGATGGTAGCACAACATAGTACCCTACACACATCACTGATGGTAGCACAACATAGTACCCTACACACATCACTGATGGTAGCACAACATAGTACCCTACATCACTGATGGTACCACAACATAGTACCCTACACACATCACTGATGGTAGCACAACATAGTACCCTACATACATCACTGATGGTAGCACAACATAGTACCCTACACACATCACTGATGGTAGCACAACATAGTACCCTACACACATCACTGATGGTAGCACAACATAGTACCCTACATACATCACTGATGGTAGCACAACATAGTACCCTACATACATCACTGATGGTAGCACAACATAGTACCCTACATACATCACTGATGGTAGCACAACATAGTACCCTACATACATCACTGATGGTAGCACAACATAGTACCCTACATACATCACTGATGGTAGCACAACATAGTACCTTACATACATCACTGATGGTAGCACAACATAGTACCCTACACACATCACTGATGGTAGCACAACATAGTACCCTACATACATCACTGATGGTAGCACAACATAGTACCCTACACACATCACTGATGGTAGCACAACATAGTACCCTACACACATCACTGATGGTAGCACAACATAGTACCCTACATACATCACTGATGGTAGCACAACATAGTACCCTACACACATCACTGATGGTAGCACAACATAGTACCCTACACACATCACTGATGGTAGCACAACATAGTACCCTACACACATCACTGATGGTAGCACAACATAGTACCCTACACACATCACTGATGGTAGCACAACATAGTACCCTACATCACTGATGGTACCACAACATAGTACCCTACACACATCACTGATGGTAGCACAACATAGTACCCTACATACATCACTGATGGTAGCACAACATAGTACCATACACACATCACTGATGGTAGCACAACATAGTACCCTACATACATCACTGATGGTAGCACAACATAGTACCCTACACACATCACTGATGGTAGCACAACATAGTACCCTACATACATCACTGATGGTAGCACAACATAGTACCCTACATACATCACTGATGGTAGTACAACATAGTACCCTACACACATCACTGATGGTAGCACAACATAGTACCCTACACACATCACTGATGGTAGCACAACATAGTACCCTACACACATCACTGATGGTAGCACAACATAGTACCCTACATACATCACTGATGGTAGCACAACATAGTACCCTACACACATCACTGATGGTAGCACAACATAGTACCCTACACACATCACTGATGGTAGCACAACATAGTACCCTACACACATCACTGATGGTAGCACAACATAGTACCCTACACACATCACTGATGGTAGCACAACATAGTACCCTACACACATCACTGATGGTAGCACAACATAGTACCCTACATCACTGATGGTACCACAACATAGTACCCTACACACATCACTGATGGTAGCACAACATAGTACCCTACATACATCACTGATGGTAGCACAACATAGTACCATACACACATCACTGATGGTAGCACAACATAGTACCCTACATACATCACTGATGGTAGCACAACATAGTACCCTACACACATCACTGATGGTAGCACAACATAGTACCCTACATACATCACTGATGGTAGCACAACATAGTACCCTACATACATCACTGATGGTAGTACAACATAGTACCCTACACACATCACTGATGGTAGCACAACATAGTACCCTACACACATCACTGATGGTAGCACAACATAGTACCCTACACACATCACTGATGGTAGCACAACATAGTACCCTACATACATCACTGATGGTAGCACAACATAGTACCCTACACACATCACTGATGGTAGCACAACATAGTACCCTACACACATCACTGATGGTAGCACAACATAGTACCCTACACACATCACTGATGGTACCACAACATAGTACCCTACACACATCACTGATGGTACCACAACATAGTACCCTACACACATCACTGATGGTAGCACAACATAGTACCCTACATACATCACTGATGGTAGCACAACATAGTACCCTACACACATCACTGATGGTAGCACAACATAGTACCCTACACACATCACTGATGGTAGCACAACATAGTACCCTACATACATCACTGATGGTAGCACAACATAGTACCCTACACACATCACTGATGGTAGCACAACATAGTACCCTACACACATCACTGATGGTAGCACAACATAGTACCCTACATACATCACTGATGGTAGCACAGCAGCAAGACGCACAAGATGTTCACTTAACAAGGAGAATTAACCACCATGGTCCCGTCAGGTCGCTCCCACATGTCCTGCAGCTCTGGGAGACTACATCACCTGCTAGGGTGTTATAGCCTTACCTCAGGGTTAATGAAGAGACGTCTCTCCTCACACCTCCAGCAACACTGGAGTAAGACGTCTCTCCTCACACCTCCAGCAACACTGGAGTAAGAGGAGTCTCTCCTCACACCTCCAGCAACACTGGAGTAAGAGACGTCTCTCCTCACACCTCCAGCAACACTGGAGTAAGAGGAGTCTCTCCTCACACCTCCAGCAACACTGGAGTAAGAGACGTCTCTCCTCACACCTCCAGCAACACTGGAGTAAGAGGAGTCTCTCCTCACACCTCCAGCAACACTGGAGTAAGAGACGTCTCTCCTCACACCTCCAGCAACACTGGAGTAAGAGACGTCTCTCCTCACACCTCCAGCAACACTGGAGTAAGAGGAGTCTCTCCTCACACCTCCAGCAACACTGGAGTGAAGGAGTGTGCATGTACACCGGTGCACAAATGCTATTTGGGTCTGGTACATAATCTTAAACTCTTACAATAGTTTCACAGAGTAAAAACACCAATGTGCCTTTATTCCCTCCAGAACGACAATCACCACCACCACCCACAACCAACCTTACCATCAACTACCAGCCTCACTACTAACCACCACTACAACCAGCCTCACCACTAACCACCACTACTACCAGCCTCACCACTAACCACCACTACTACCAGCCTCACCACTAACCACCACTACCACGAGCACCACTAACGACCAGCCTCACCACTAACCACTACAACCAGCCTCACCACTAACCACCACTACCACCAGCCTCACCACTAACCACCAGCCTCACCACTAACCACTACCAGTCTCACCACTAACCACCACTACAACCAGCCTCACCACTAACCACTACAACCAGCCTCACCACTAACCACCACTACAACCAGCCTCACCACTACCACACCACTACCACCACCTCACCACTACAACCTCACACTAACCACCACTACCACCAGCCACGCCACTAACCACCACTACCACCAGCCTCACCACTAACCACTACTACCAGCCTCACCACTACCACCAGCCTCACCACCACTACCACCAGCCTCACCACTAACCACCACCACTACTAACCACCACTACTACCTGCCTCACCACTAACCACCAATACTACCAGCCTCACCACTACCACACGTGGATTGGGTAAAGAATACTCACGTAGGCTGGTAGTACGTATAATTACAGATAATGTGGAGAGCGCCCTCACAGCCGTAACCTTGTCTCCTTGCTCCTCTCGTAACACTGACTGCCTCACCACTAACCACCACCTCACCACTACCACTACTACCAGCCTCACTACTAACCACCACTACTACCAGCCTCACCACTAACCACCACTACCATCAGCCTCACCACTAACCACCACTACTACCAGCCTCACCACTAACCACCACCACCACTAACCACCACTAACATCAGCCTACAACCAGCCTCACCACTAACCACCACCACCTCACCACTAACCAGCCTCACCACTAACCAACACTACCACCACCACTACAACCAGCCTCACCACTAACCACAGCACTACAACCAGCCTCACCACTAACTACCACTACAACCAGCCTCACCACTAACTACATCAGCACTACTACCAGCCTCACCACTAACCACCAGCCTCACCACTACTACCATCAGCCTCACCACTAACCACCAGCCTCACCACTAACTACCATCAGCCTCACCACTAACCACCAGCCTCACCACTAACCACCTCACCACTAACCAGTCACCACTAACACCACTAACCACCACCACTAATACCCAGCCTCACCACTAACCACCACTACCACCAGCCACGCCACTAACCACCACTACCACCAGCCTCACCACTAACCACTACTACCAGCCTCACCACTACCACCAGCCTCACCACCACTACCACCAGCCTCACCACTAACCACCACTACTACCAGCCTCACCACTAACCACCGCTACTACCAGACTCACTACTAACCACCACTACTACCTGCCTCACCACTAACCACCAATACTACCAGCCTCACCACTAACCACCATTATCATGTGGGAGTTCGACACGTGGATTGGGTAAAATAATACTCACGTAGGCTGGTAGTACGTATAATTACAGATAATGTGGAGAGCGCCCTTACAGCCGTAACCTTGTCTCCTTGCTCCTCTCGTAACACTGACTGACTGCCCGCCCACAGTACCCATATGTGAGGGGGTCTTTGAATAGTGCTAGGTCAGCACAATATGAGTTCAGACAGTGACTCAGGCAGAGACGGTTGGCAGTGAGTCAACCACCGGTACACTGGTCACTGGTAACTGGTTACTACTACTGAGACCATTACTACCAGCCTCACCACCAACCACCACTACTACCAGCCTCACCACTAACCACCACTACCACCAGCCTCACCACTAACCACTACTACCAGCCTCACTACTAACCACCACTACTACCAGCCTCACCACTAACCACCACTACCATCAGCCTCACCACTAACCACCACTACTACCAGCCTCACCACTAACCACCACTACTACCAGCTTCACCACTAACCACCACTAACATCAGCCTCACCGCTAACCACCACTACCACCAGCCTCACCACTAACCAACACTACTACCAGCCTCACCACTAACCACCACTACTACCAGCCTCACCACTAACCACCACTACTACCAGCCTCACCACTAACCACCACTACTACCAGCCTCACCACTAACCAACACTACTACCAGCCTCACCACTAACCACCACTACTACCAGCCTCACCACTAACTACCATCAGCCTCACCACTAACCACCACTACCACCAGCCTCACCACTAACTACCATCAGCCTCACCACTAACCACCAGCCTCACCACTAACTACCATCAGCCTCACCACTAACTACCATCAGCCTCACCACTAACCACCAGCCTCACCACTAACTACCATCAGCCTCACCACTAACCACCAGCCTCACCACTAACTACCATCAGCCTCACCACTAACCACCAGCCTCACCACTACCATCAGCCTCACCACTAACCACCAGCCTCACCACTAACTACCATCAGCCTCACCACTAACTACCATCAGCCTCACCACTAACCACCAGCCTCACCACTAACTACCATCAGCCTCACCACTAACCACCAGCCTCACCACTAACTACCATCAGCCTCACCACTACCACCAGCCTCACCACTAACTACCACCAGCCTCACCACTAACCACCAGCCTCACCACTAACCACCACTACCACCAGCCACGCCACTAACCACCACTACCACCAGCCTCACCACTAACCACTACTACCAGCCTCACCACTACCACCAGCCTCACCACCACTACCACCAGCCTCACCACTAACCACCACTACTACCAGCCTCACCACTAACCACCGCTACTACCAGACTCACTACTAACCACCACTATTACCTGCCTCACCACTAACCACCAATACTACCAGCCTCACCACTAACCACCATTATCATGTGGGAGTTCGACACGTGGATTGGGTAAAATAATACTCACGTAGGCTGGTAGTACGTATAATTACAGATAATGTGGAGAGCGCCCTTACAGCCGTAACCTTGTCTCCTTGCTCCTCTCGTAACACTGACTGACTGCCCGCCCACAGTACCCATATGTGAGGGGGTCTTTGAATAGTGCTAGGTCAGCACAATATGAGTTCAGACAGTGACTCAGGCAGAGACGGTTGGCAGTGAGTCAACCACCGGTACACTGGTCACTGGTAACTGGTTACTACTACTGAAACCATTACTACCAGCCTCACCACCAACCACTACTACCAGCCTCACCACTAACCACCACTACCACCAGCCTCACCACTAACCACTACTACCAGCCTCACTACTAACCACTACTACCAGCCTCACCACTAACCACTACCATCAGCCTCACCACTAACCACCACTACTACCAGCCTCACCACTAACCACCACTACTACCAGCTTCACCACTAACCAACACTACTACCAGCCTCACCACTAACCAACACTACTACCGTCCTCACCACTAACCTCTACTACTACCAGCCTCACCACTAACCACCACTACTACTAGCCTCACCACTAACCAACACTACTACCGTCCTCACCACTAACCTCTACTACTACCAGCCTCACCACTAACCACCACTACTACCAGCCTCACCACTAACCACCACTACTACCAGCCTCACCACTAACCACCACTACTACCAGCTTCACCACTAACTACCATCAGCCTCACCACTAACCACCACTACTACCAGCCTCACCACTAACTACCATCAGCCTCACCACTAACCACCACTACTACCAGCCTCACCACTAACCACCACTACTACCAGCCTCACCACTAACCACCACTACTACCAGCTTCACCACTAACCACCACTACCATCAGCCTCACCGCTAACCACCACTACCACCAGCCTCACCACTAACCACCACTACTACCAGCCTCACCACTAACCACCACTACTACCAGCCTCACCACTAACCACCACTACTACCAGCCTCACCACTAACCACCACTACTACTAGCCTCACCACTAACCAACACTACTACCGTCCTCACCACTAACCTCTACTACTACCAGCCTCACCACTAACCACCACTACCAGCCTCACCACTAACCACCACTACTACCAGCCTCACCACTAACCACCACTACTACCAGCTTCACCACTACCATCAGCCTCACCACTAACCACCACTACTACCAACCTCACCACTAACTACCATCAGCCTCACCACTAACCACCACTACCACCAGCCTCACCACTACCATCAGCCTCACCACTAACCACCAGCCTCACCACTAACTACCATCAGCCTCACCACTAACTACCATCAGCCTCACCACTAACCACCAGCCTCACCACTAACTACCATCAGCCTCACCACTAACTACCAGCCTCACCACTAACCACCAGCCTCACCACTAACTACCATCAGCCTCACCACTAACTACCATCAGCCTCACCACTAACCACCAGCCTCACCACTAACTACCATCAGCCACACCACTAACTACCATCAGCCTCACCACTAACCACCAGCCTCACCACTAACTACCATCAGCCTCACCACTAACCACCAGCCTCACCACTAACTACCATCAGCCTCACCACTAACCACCAGCCTCACCACTAACTACCACGGTCTGGACAACACCACACCACTTGGTCTCACCAACCACCAGTAATTAAATGGAACATTTTCCTGGCAATAATGTAAGGTAAAAAGGGTTGGTTGTAGCAGGTAATGTAAGGGTGAACCTGGGAGGGGAGTTAACCACACCACCATCTCTATAAGTAACCCTCACTTACAACACTTAAAACACTTAACCAGTGTATTTATGTCTGCTTTATCCTTCAAATTTATCAAACCTTGTTGATAATAAACTTGTTTTTATGCACTAATATTACCTTAATACACCATGAAAAAATTTTCTGCCCCGAAAATAGGTAACGTAAACGAGTAACGTAACGTTGCCGAGTAACGTAAACGAAAATTTGCGTAAGCAATAATTTCGCAAAAATCATTCTGAACCTAACGAAAAAATATATTTTATTGTTTATTATTGTAAACTTATCTAAAATATATTTAGCTGCATTAGACTTAAATTGCGCTTGTTATAATAAGGTTAGGCAAGTTTTCTAAGGTGCTTCTGGTACAAAATTATTAATTTTTACATTAATATAAAGAAAAATATATATCTTTAAACGTATAAGAGAAATTTTTTAGAAAGGGCTAAATTTTAAATGAGTTTTTGCTAAGTGACCAATTTTACCTATTCGACACGACATAATAATAATATATATATTATATATATAATATATATATATTATATATATATAATATATATATATATTATATATATATATATATATATATATATATTATATATATAATATATTATATATATATATATATATATATATATATATATATATATATATATATATATATATATATATATATATAATATATATATTATATATATATAATATATATATATATATATATATTATATATATATATATATATATATATATATATATATATATATATATATATATATAATTATACATATTATATATAATATATTATATATATATATATATATATATATATATATATATATAATATATATTTTATTTTTTTATTATCACATCGGCCGATTTCCACCAAGGCAGGGTGGCCCGAAAAAGAAAAACTTTCACCATCATTCACTCCATCACTGTCTTGCCAGAAGGGTGCTTTACACTACAGTTTTTAAACTGCAACATTAACACCCGTCCTTCAGAGTGCAGGCACTGTACTTCCCATCTCCAGGACTCAAGTCCAGCCTGCCGGTTTCCCTGAACCCCTTCATAAATGTTACTTTGCTCACACTCCAACAGCACGTCAAGTATTAAAAACCATTTGTCTCCATTCACTCCTATCAAACACGCTCATGCATGCCTGCTGGAAGTCCAAGCCCCTCGCACACAAAACCTCCTTTACCCCCTCCCTCCAACCTTTCCTAGGCCGACCCCTACCCCGCCTTCCTTCCACTACAGACTGATACACTCTTGAAGTCATTCTGTTTCGCTCCATTCTCTCCACATGTCCGAACCACCTCAACAACCCTTCCTCAGCCCTCTGGACAACAGTTTTGGTAATCCCACACCTCCTCCTAACTTCCAAACTACGAATTCTCTGCATTATATTCACACCACACATTGCCCTCAGACATGACATCTCCACTGCCTCCAGCCTTCTCCTCGCTGCAACATTCATCACCCATGCTTCACACCCATATAAGAGCGTTGGTAAAACTATACTCTCATACATTCCCCTCTTTGCCTCCAAGGACAAAGTTCATTGTCTCCACAGACTCCTAAGTGCACCACTCACTCTTTTCCCCTCATCAATTCTATGATTCACCTCATCTTTCATAGACCCATCCGCTGACACGTCCACTCCCAAATATCTGAATACATTCACCTCCTCCATACTCTCTCCCTCCAATCTGATATTCAATCTTTCATCACCTAATCTTTTTGTTATCCTCATAACCTTACTCTTAACTGTATTCACCTTTAATTTTCTTCTTTTGCACACCCTACCAAATTCATCCACCAATCTCTGCAACTTCTCTTCAGAATCTCCCAAGAGCACAGTGTCATCAGCAAAGAGCAGCTGTGACAACTCCCACTTTGTGTGTGATTCTTTATCTTTTAACTTCACGCCTCTTGCCAAGACCCTCGCATTTACTTCTCTTACAACCCCATCTATAAATATATTAAACAACCACAGTGACATCACACATCCTTGTCTAAGGCCTACTTTTACTGGGAAAAAATTTCCCTCTTTCCTACATACTCTAACTTGAGCCTCACTATCCTCGTAAAAACTCTTCACTGCTTTCAGTAACCTACCTCCTACACCATACACCTGCAACATCTGCCACATTGCCCCCCCTATCCACCCTGTCATACGCCTTTTCCAAATCCATAAATGCCACAAAGACCTCTTTAGCCTTATCTAAATACTGTTCACTTATATGTTTCACTGTAAACACCTGGTCCACACACCCCCTACCTTTCCTAAAGCCTCCTTGTTCATCTGCTATACTATTCTCCGTCTTACTCTTAATTCTTTCAATAATAACTCTACCATACACTTTACCAGGTATACTCAACAGACTTATCCCCCTATAATTTTTGCACTCTCTTTTGTCCCCTTTGCCTTTATACAAAGGAACTATGCATGCTCTCTGCCAATCCCTAGGTACCTTACCCTCTTCCATACATTTATTAAATAATTGCACCAACCACTCCAAAACTATATCCCCACCTGCTTTTAACATTTCTATCTTTATCCCATCAATCCCGGCTGCCTTACCCCCTTTCATTTTACCTACTGCCTCACGAACTTCCCCCACACTCACAACTGGCTCTTCCTCACTCCTACAAGATGTTATTCCTCCTTGCCCTATACACGAAATCACAGCTTCCCTATCTTCATCAACATTTATAATATAATATTATATATTATATATATATTATATATATTACATATATATTATATATATGAGAGAGAAGGAGAGGTGTTAATGTTGCAGTTTTATAACAGTAGGTAGTGTAGACGCGCCTCTGCCAAGACAGTGATGGAGTGAATGATCAAAGTTTTTCTGTCTCATGCCACACTACCTTGGTGGGAGAAGGTCGGTGTGTGAGAGATGTTAGGTTCACCAGAATGATACTTGTGTTAGAGAGATGTTAGGTTCACCAGAACGATACTTGTGTTAGAGAGATGTTAGGTTCACCAGAATGATAGTTGTCTTAGAGAGATGTTAGGTTCACCAGAATACTTGTGTTAGAGATGTTAGGTTCACCAGAATGATAGTTGTGTTAGAGATGTTAGGTTCACCAGAATGATACTTGTGTTAGAGAGATGTTAGGTTCACCAGAATGATACTTGTGTTAGAGAGATTACTTATATTTCTATATTTCATAAAGGTAAAATAATAGTGTGAAATACATTATATTACTTGTTAAACAGCTGACGTACACTACAGTCTTGCTCTAACACACTACAATGTTTCTCTTTAAGATCAACAACTTTTGAACTGGACGTGAAGTTAAAAGATAAAATATTTGAACGGTAACAGTCAGTACGTGCTATTAAAACTACTTAATTATTATAGTTAAGCAGTCATCAAGAACTACTACTGCTGCTGATTGTAGTACCTTCTGCTTATATTATTATTACAGTCAAGTACTTATAAGCGACTACTACTGTTAATTACAGTACTTTCTACTTATATTATTATCATGTTGTCTTCTCAACAAACGTTCACTCTCGCCACCAGCTCCTCAGTGTTGACATTCACTTCTGATAGAACAAATTATTCGGCTCATTGAATGATAGAGGCTCGAGCCTCTGTTTATTAAGTTCGGTGTAGTCTTGGTTACAATATCTCTGACACTTCCTCCTCTCGTTGTGGCTAACAACCTGACCTTTCCTGCTTTCTTACACTTGTGACCAACATGGAGAGTTCTCCCCTTGTAGCACCTGATCAACCAGGCTGTTTGATTTTAGTCGTGTTTTTCATTTTTAACACTTTTGAAGAGACAGTTGCCTGATAACACTTAACTCATTTTCAATTAACTATCGTCAGTATAAAATCAAAACTAACAAACATACGAAAATACTCACTTTTCCCTGTGTATCGGAGATATGAACCTTACGAGGAAATCCTATTATGGTTCTCGAGGGACCTTTAAGGTCACTCGCATCAAAGACAAACTAAAAGAAAAAGTACGTTCAAGTTCGTTATGGATCACTATCGAAGTCTCTATGTTCATATTTGATTTGTGGGTTAGTTGAAAACTGTTCCAGCTAGAGAATTGTATTCTTCATCTTTAAGCTCAATTTATACCTATGCATTTGTTTCCACTCAGTTTTACGGGCCCTTCACCAAGAAGTCTTTTTACAAAAAGTTTCGACGCCATACTTACCCACTTGTTTCCCTTCTAGTGCTGCCATCTAACTGATGTTTACGACAGTTCAGGGAAGTGCTCCCAGCACTACTTATTCTCACTACGGTTGTGGTTCTAGCAGCAACTTCTCTCCTGTCTCAACCTACTGCAACGGTTGTTGCAACAATATTAATTTCTTCACCAAACCAGTTCACCATAGAGCTGTGCCCACATAACCAACTACTTAACAAGCTGCTAACTAAGGCGCCGACACACAACTGATGACACTAAGTCAAACACACGTCATTACACTGTGTTGATATCAGCACTGATAATATTAATAAAACGTTTAATATTAATTGGTGTTGAATAAATTAAGAGCCACTTTCAGCTGTACGGTGCCATTAGTGACCTTACACTGTAGTGCCACAGCTGCAATGCGCAACGGTACCTTCTGCCTATTTACTTGGAAGACTCGCAACTACAGGGTGCTTACTCGTAGGAGGCCCCGAGTTATTGTTTACTACAGACATAATATACAAACAAGATGGTTACAACTACGGAAGTACCAAGTCGGTACCAACGAGTGAATCACCCTGTAGTAAGACCTATCCAACATTTCGTTAAGAGTAAGGGATGAGGACACCCGACACACACACACACACACACACACACACACACACACACACACACACACACACCATGGTTTACCCAAAGGTGCAGGGAGGCAAAAACCAAGTGTGCTAGGGAATGGAAGAAATATAGAAGGCAAAGGACCCAGGAGAATAAGGAGAACAGTCGTAGAGCCAGAAACGAATATGCACAGATAAGAAGGGAGGCCCAAAGACAATATGAAAATGACATAGCAGCGAAAGCCAAATCTGACCCGAAACTGTTGTACAGCCACATCAGGAGGAAAACAACAGTCAAGGACCAGGTAATCAGGCTAAGGAAGGAAGGAGGAGAGACAACAAGAAATGACCGTGAAGTATGTGAAGAACTCAACAAGAGATTCAAAGAAGTGTTCACAGAGGAGACAGAAGGGACTCCAGAAAGACGGAGAGGTGGGGCACACCACCAAGTGCTGGACACAGTGCACACAACCGAGGAAGAAGTGAAGAGGCTTCTGAATGAGCTAGATACCTCAAAGGCAATGGGGCCAGATAACATCTCCCCATGGGTATTGAGAGAGGGAGCAGAGGCACTATGTGTACCCCTAACAACAATATTCAATACATCTATCGAAACAGGGAGATTGCCTGAGGCATGGAAGACAGCAAATGTAGTCCCAATCTTTAAAAAAGGAGACAGACATGAAGCATTAAACTACAGACCAGTGTCACTGACATGTATAGTATGCAAAATCATGGAGAAGATTATCAGGAGAAGAGTGGTGGAACACCTAGAAAGGAATGATCTCATCAACAGCAGCCAACATGGTTTCAGGGACGGGAAATCCTGTGTCACAAACCTACTGGAGTTCTATGACATGGTGACAGCAGTAAGACAAGAGAGAGAGGGGTGGGTAGATTGCATTTTCTTGGACTGCAAGAAGGCGTTTGACACAGTTCCACACAAGAGATTGGTGCAAAAACTGGAGGACCAAGCAGGGATAACAGGGAAGGCACTACAATGGATCAGGGAATACTTGTCAGGAAGACAGCAGAGAGTCATGGTACGTGGCGAGGTGTCAGAGTGGGCACCTGTGACCAGTGGGGTCCCGCAGGGGTCAGTCCTAGGACCAGTGCTGTTTCTGGTATTTGTGAACGACATGACGGAAGGAATAGACTCTGAGGTGTCCCTGTTTGCAGATGACGTGAAGTTGATGAGAAGAATTCACTCGATCGAAGACCAGGCAGAACTACAAAGGGATCTGGACAGGCTGCAGACCTGGTCCAGCAATTGGCTCCTGGAGTTCAATCCCACCAAGTGCAAAGTCATGAAGATTGGGGAAGGGCAAAGAAGGCCGCAGACGGAGTACAGTCTAGGGGGTCAGAGACTACAAACCTCACTCAAGGAAAAAGATCTTGGGGTGAGTATAACACCAGGCACATCTCCTGAAGCGCACATCAACCAAATAACTGCTGCAGCATATGGGCGCCTAGCAAACCTCAGAACAGCATTCCGACATCTTAATAAGGAATCATTCAGGACCCTGTACACCGTGTACGTTAGGCCCATATTGGAGTATGCGGCACCAGTTTGGAACCCACACCTAGCCAAGCACGTGAAGAAACTAGAGAAAGTGCAAAGGTTTGCAACAAGACTAGTCCCAGAGCTAAGAGGTATGTCCTACGAGGAGAGGTTAAGGGAAATCAACCTGACGACACTGGAGGACAGGAGAGATAGGGGGGACATGATAACGACATACAAAATACTGAGAGGAATTGACAAGGTGGACAAAGACAGGATGTTCCAGAGATGGGACACAGTAACAAGGGGACATAGTTGGAAGCTGAAGACACAGATGAATCACAGGGATGTTAGGAAGTATTTCTTCAGCCACAGAGTAGTCAGTAAGTGGAATAGTTTGGGAAGCGATGTAGTGGAGGCAGGATCCATACATAGCTTTAAGCAGAGGTATGATAAAGCTCTCTGCTCAGTGAGAGTGACCTAGTAGCGATCAGTGAAGAGGCGGGGCGAGGAGCTCGGTCTCGACCCCCGCAACCTCAAATAGGTGAGTACAACTAGGTGAGTACACACACACACACACACACACACACACACACACACACACACACACACATACATACATACACACACACACACACACACACACACACACACACACAAACATACACACACACACACACACACACACACACACACACACACACACACACACACACACACACACACACACGAAAAACAAGAACAAGGTTAATAATTATAAAAGAGTTAGATTACAATGGTAATTACAAAATAACTTTCATAATTATATGATTGTATACGCGAGAGACATATTTAAGAATCATTATTAGGTGTTCAGGCAATAATTACGACAAATAGAGGAAGCCTCAGTGAAGACCGGAACGAAGCTTCCGAAGACCAACTTTGTTCCACAGTTCTGGATACCTGAAGACTTTGTTCCACAGTTCTGGATACCTGAAGACTTTGTTCCACAGTTCTGGATACCTGAAGACACTCTTTGTTCCACAGTTCTGGATACCTGAAGACTTTGTTCCACAGTTCTGGATACCTGAAGACCAACTTTGTTCCACAGTTCTGGATACCTGAAGACTTTGTTCCACAGTTCTGGATACCTGAAGACTTTGTTCCACAGTTCTGGATACCTGAAGACTTTGTTCCACAGTTCTGGATACCTGAAGACTTTGTTCCACAGTTCTGGATACCTGAAGACTTTGTTCCACAGTTCTGGATACCTGAAGACTTTGTTCCACAGTTCTGGATACCTGAAGACTTTGTTCCACAGTTCTGGATACCTGAAGACTTTGTTCCACAGTTCTGGATACCTGAAGACTTTGTTCCACAGTTCTGGATACCTGAAGACTTTGTTCCACAGTTCTGGATACCTGAAGACTTTGTTCCACAGTTCTGGATACCTGAAGATTCGCTGTTCCACAGTTCTGGTTACCTGAAGACTGTTCCACAGTTCTGGGTACCTGAAGACTGTTCCACAGTTCTGGGTACCTGAAGACCACCTTTGTTCTATAGTTCTGGTACATTAAGACCCACTCTGTGGTGTTTACTCGCAGGTCCTCACCACCTGACATTACCTGACCCACCAACAATTTGGTTAAACACGCGAATAAAATTTAAGCTCCAAGATCTTTCTAAAGCCTTCTTTAAGCCTCTATTAGGCTAGTCTGCAGCTAGGTTAATTAACAATGTATCACGGAGACCAACTATTAGGCTAGTCTGCAGCTGTACCACGGAGAACAACCATTAGCCTAGCCTGCACCTAGGTTAATTAATAATGTACCACGGAGAACAACCATTAGGCTAGCCTGCTACTAGGTTAATTAACAATGTATCACGGAGACCTACAACCATTAGACTAGCCTGCAGCTAGGTTAATTAACAATGTACCACGGAGAACCACCATTAGGCTAGCCTAGGTTAATTAGCAATGAACAGGGGAGAACAACCACCATTTGGCGCATGTGTTATGATGAGTTATAGAAGATACAAACTTGTAGACACTCAGAGCAGAGTCCAACACTGGTAAGCCAGCAGTCACTACTGCAGAGTCTAGACATAGTACCATCACCTGCCCGATCTTCCTGTGTCTTAGACACACCGTCATAGTTTAGAAAGACACGTGAGCAAACACTAGAACATATAAAACCTTTCGATCCTGGGACCTTGATCGAGGTCCCAGGACCGAAATGTTTCTTAATATGTCCTAGTGTTTGATCACGTGTCTTTTTTAAGCCAATTTGTCGGTATCTATTACCGAAGTTTAAATAAACCATCAATGTGCCGGTACCACTGACTCACGAGAAAGAACTGACAATACACTAACAAAAAGGCCCAAAATGGTGACTTTACATCACGGTGTTGCATGACAAAACTCAGCCTTGTCTAGTCAAGTATGACAGGACAATCTGAGGCTCCTCTGACCGGATATACAAAACGAGTAACCAGTGTACGGGTGGGGCCGGAACCGCCCCGTGGCTTGTTTACAATCGTATTAATACGATTTCGGGAGTTATAAAGAGAGGATCGTGCGCCATCTAGACAGGGCTTGTTCAGAGGTTAGGTCTCAGATGATTGGATGGGCTTTATGGCAGGTTGATGGATAGTTATGTTTATGGTGTGGATGGGGAGAGAGGTGCGGCAGTGTTGATACTGGTACCAGTACCATTAACATAAGTGTTTATTAATAGTGTACCCGCAGAGAAATAAAAAATTTCACCGTCTTTATTGATTAATGGTAATAAAAAAGTTCTCGTGCTGGCGCAGAGAGAGAACTGATGTAGGTAACAGCTCTTAACCTGTAAATAAAGTTAGGAGACCTAAACTTTCGTAAAACAGAGAGAGAGAGAGAGAGAGAGAGAGAGAGAGAGAGAGAGAGAGAGAGAGAGAGAAGGGAAGGAGAAGAAGTTGATATCCTTGGGGTGAAATTTGACTCCAAACTAACCATGAAGAACCATGTTGTAAATCTTGCAAACAAGGCAGCCAGGAAGCTTACAGCACTTCGCCGTATCTCGCATCTGCTTGACAGTAGGGGTTGCAAGATCCTGTACGAGGCACAAGTACGCTCACACCTTGAGTATGCTCCACTTTCTTGGTTTGCCTGCTTCCCCTCTCATCTGCGACTGCTTGACAGAGTAGAGAACAGAGCAAGACGTCTCATTTCTCGCCTGGACCCATCCTGGATAGATCTGTCATTTCAGCAGAGCCTTCAACATAGGAGGGATGTGGGTGGCCTTACTGTTATGTACAAGACCAATATTGTCAAAATACCACACTTGGATCCACTTCGAGGACAGCGTGAAACAAGCTTTTATGCCACAAGACGGGCAGAAAGCAGCAACTTCACTCTGGCTGTACCCTTCTCCAGAACATCACTCCATCTGAGATCATACATACCCAGGATGACTCGAGTATGGAACACATTCGTACAGCATAATGATGTCAACGAGATAACGTCAGTTGATCAAATGAAAATGCTGGCCCACAGATGGCTCCAACTTCATCCTGTTCCCTACTTGTATGTCTTATAACAATAAAAATGCTTTCAAATGAGCTGATGTAGGTAACAGCTCTTAGCTTGCCAATAAAGTTAGGAATCCTTAACCTGTAAATAGCTGTCAATAAAGCTAGGGATCCTTAACCTTGTCAAACCCTGTGTAAAAAAGAAAAAAAAAAAAAAAGAGAGAGAGAGAGAGAGAGAGAGAAAGAGAGAAACCTTGTTTTCAACACCCACTGAAAACATTATCGACAGAGCTTCATTGTGTCAGGCTGCTGAGCAGTTAACATTATGTTGTATTGTACTGCATCATTCTAAACACCTCACACCGACAATAATATACTGTTAATGCAACTTCACATTGTTCCAGACTATGGAACAAAACTCTTCTCCAGGCTGAGGGACTGACCACCTCAAAACTACGTCTTCAAGGCTCATGGACCGATTACATCGTCCTTACATCTCTACTGCTTCTGCTGCCCCTGTACTCGACTGAAGAAACCTACTGTGTAGGCGAAACTTTTCGGAATAAAGATACCTGACTTGTACATGTGTCTTATCAACCTGTCGGTATTGTATACCATTTTCATATTCAGTAACAGTGGTCACAACAAGTCACACCAACAGTTATCACAACAGGTCACACCAGTGGTCACAACAGGTCACACTAACAGTGGTTACAACAGGTCACACCAACAGTTGTCACAACACAGCCGTGGTAAAAGCTTCAATAAAATCATTAATCGGGAAGCACTAAACCCGTTTGACTCATACGACACTTTACGGAATGGGAGATAATCAGGTTTGATTCTAGGAAGGAGAGGTTAGCTCCAGTTCCTGGGAAGAACAACTCTTCAGCAGCATCCGGGCAAGCCAATGAAGAGAGAGGCATGGATCAGTAGGCCAACTGCAGTGGATCAGTAGGCCTACTGCAGTGGATCATCAGGCCAACTGCAGTGGATCAGCAGGCCTACTGCAGTGGATCAGCAGGCCTACCCACAGTGGATCAGTAGGCCTACTGCAGTGGATCAACAGGCCTACTGTCTACCATCACCCACTATACACAAGCCATCATGTCTCATCACCCACTATACACAAGTCATATCTACCATCACCCACTATACGCAGTGATAGCATCAACACACACACACATACACTTGACCTAGATCGTCATCTCCCTCCCCCAGGTATTCTTGGTGGGAGACACACAAGTCTTACTCTCCACACTAAACACCCTCCCACAGTAATTGGATTCCAGTTCTTCTTGCTATTACTGTCACGAGAGGATCCAACGTGGGTATTAGCTAAGGCAGTAATAACAAGATAACAGTGGTAATAATCATGGTAGACATGAACAGGTCGTCCTGTGTGCTCGTCCCAGTCATGGTAGAGTACTGGTGACGTACATGGGACTATTCCCAGTCATGGTAGAGTACTGGTGACGTACATGGGACTAGTCCCAGTCATGGTAGAGTACTGGTGACGTACATGGGACTAGTTCCAATTTACTGGTGACATACCTGTGACCAGGTATTTCCTAGTGTTTGCTCACGTGTCTTCCTAAACCAATTTGTCGGTATCTATTACCAAGGTTGATACCAGCAATACATAATACTTGTCAACACAGCCTCGGTGTGGATGTTCAATAAAACTGTAGATGTCTTCCTACTGTACTCCCATGAATGGAAAATGATAAGCTGGATAACATGACTCATTAAAACACAGCTTGTGAACACGAGCCATTAAAACATGTGAATACGAGCCATTAAAACACATGTGAATACGAGCCATTAAAACACACGTGAATACGAGCCATTAAAACACATGTGAATACGAGCCATTAAAACACAGGTGAATACGAGCCATTAAAACACATGTGAATACGAGCCATTAAAACACAGGTGAATACGAGCCATTAAAACACAGGTGAATACGAGCCATTAAAACACAGGTGAATACGAGCCATTAAAACACAGGTTGTGAACACGAGCCATTAAAACACAGGTTGTGAACACAAGCCATTAAAACAGAGGTTGTGAACACAAGCCATTAACACACAGGTTGTGAACACAAGCCATTAAAACAGAGGTTGTGAACACAAGCCATTAAAACACAAGTTGTGAACACAAGCCATTAAAACACAGGTTGTGAACACGAGCCATTAACACACAAGTTGTGAACACAAGCCATTAAAACAGAGGTTGTGAACACAAGCCATTAAAACAGAGGTTGTGAACACAAGCCATTAACACACAAGTTGTGAACACAAGCCATTAAAACAGAGGTTGTGAACACAAGCCATTAACACACAAGTTGTGAACACACGCCATTAAAACAGAGGTTGTGAACACAAGCCATTAAAACAGAGGTTGTGAACACGAGCCATTAACACAGGTTGTGAACACAAGCCATTAACACACAGGTTGTGAACACAAGCCATTAACACACAGGTTGTGAACACAAGTCATTAACACACAGGTTGTGAACACAAGCCATTAACACACAAGTTGTGAACACAAGCCATTAACACACAAGTTGTGAACACGAGCCATTAAGACACAAGTTGTGACACCAGTGGTGATACTCACCAAGGCACTTGTACCCTTCACAGAGAACTTACACAGACAGTCACATGCTAGGCAGGTGACATTACGTATCTGAGTTGTACCTTATTTAACTAGGAGGAAACAGAAATGAAATTACCAAAATATATTAGTTTTCAAGAGGAAAATGTACAAGCAGCTGGTGATCTGCCCGGGTGTGGTGCCTACACATGACTGTCACAGTGTGATTGATCAAGTCTCAACTACAGGTATCTTGCTGTGCATACCTTTACCTCTGATATACCTTTGATGAGTTCCCAGAGTTCTTCTACTCCCGGAGCCCGGCCATGGGCCAGGCTCGTCTAATGCTTGCCTGGTCAACCAGGCTGTTGCTGGTGGTGACCCACAACCACATAACCATCACAGCCTGGATGATCTGGCACCTGGTGAAGATACTTGTCCAGTTTCTTCTTGATGAGTGATGACTTGTGGGACCATCACCAGGTGAAAGTCAGGTTCTTCACCTAGGGTGATTAGAATGGTGAGGGGTCACCACCACAGCTGGTGATGGTGAGGATAGAGGCGCCGCCACTGATAATTGCCAGGTCGATGTCTGACCTCCTACCACTATCCCTATCCTCTCTCTCTCTCTCTCTCTCTGGTGACCTTGGTGTATTTACATCTTTCACATATCCTCCTTGTGACCTGTTTTGCAATAGGTTATTTCTCTTGAACACTTTTCAATTTGCTGAAGAGGGCCTCAGCGTGCAGTCGAAATATACATTAGTCACCTGTTTTAGTTTTAATATGCGATATTCTATGTTATTCCCTAATTTTTGTACACACACACACGTTTATATATATATATATATATATATATATATATATATATATATATATATATATATATATATATATATATATATCACATTAATCTTTGCGGGGAATCGAACCTGTGGCTTTGGGACTGCAGTGCTCATCAACTAGACTTGTTAGTTACAATAAGATTTTCACCTGTCTTGATCAGGTGAATTCTGCAGTCACCACTGTCTTAGTTTGGTTGATGTGACGCGGTAGTGGTGGTTCATGTGTGGTGGTTGTGGCAGTAGCAGAGATGCTCTTGGTTGTAATAGGGATACCTGGAGTATACTTGGAGAGGGTTTTGGGGGTCAACGCCCCCCGTGGACCGGTCTGTGACCAGGCCTCGCAGTGGATCAGGGCCTATTCAACCTGGCTGTTACTGCTGGCTGTACGCAAACCAAAGTACGAACTACAGCCCTGCTAGTCAGGTACTGATTTTAGGTGCCTGTTCAGCTGCTCCTTGAAGACAGCTGAGAGGCTGTTGATACTTAGTGTGATCTCTTAGTGTACCCGTGGCGCCCTTGCTTTTCAGTGGAGGAATGTTGTATCTCCTGCCAAGTCTTGTGCTTTTGTAGGCAGTGATCTTCGTGTTAAAATTTGAGACTAATCCCTCTAGGATTTTCCAAGTGTATATTAAGTACATTTCACGCCTGCGTTCCAGGGAATACAAATCAAGGAACTTCAACCGCTCCCAGTAATTTAGGTGTTTTATCGTCCCTATACGTGCCGCGAAAGTTCTCTGTACATTCTCCAGGTCTGCAATTTCGCCTGCCTTCAAAGGGGCCGTTAGTGTACAGCAATATTCTAGCCTAGAAAGAACAAGTGATTTCAAGAGAATCATCATGGGATTGGCATCCATAGTTTTGAAGATTCTAATTATCCATCTTACCATTTTTCTAGCAGCTGTGGTAGAGAAATTGCTGTGATCTTTTGAAGCGAGATCCTCTGACATTATCACTCCCAGGTCCTCCACATTAAGTTTTTCGCTCCATTGTGTGGTTGGAATTTGTTTTATACCCTGATACAGCTTTATTTTCCTCGAGTTTTCCATATTGGATTAATTGAAATTTCACTTCACTGAACGAACTTCATATTGTTTTCTGCAGCCCATTTAAAGATTTGGTTGATGTCCGCTTGGAGACTTGCATTGTCTTCGATGGATGACACTGTCATGCAAATTCGGGTGTCATCCGCAAAGGAAGACACGGTGTTGTGGCTTGCATCTTTGTGCATGTCAGAAATGAAGATGAGGAACAGGGTGGGAGAGAGTACTGTGCCTTGTGGAACAGAACTTTTCACTGTAACCGCCTCAGACCTTGCTGTTTACTGTTATTCTTTTTGTTCTATTTGTTAGGAAGTTATAGATCCATTTACCAACTTCTCCCGTTATTCCTTTATTACGCATTTTGTGCGCTATTACACCATGGTCGCACTTGTCGAAGGTTTTGCAAAGTCTGTGTATACCACATCTGTATTATGTTTGTCCTCGACAGCATCCAAGACCTTGGCATAGTGGTCCAGTAGTTGGGACAGGGAGGAGCGGCCTGCTGTAAACCCATGCTGCCTGGGTTGTAGTAGGAATGCACTATGGATGGTTGTGGTTGCACAATGAGTGGTTGTGATTGTAGTAGGGATGGTTCTGGTTACACCAGAGGTGGCTATGCTGCTGGAGACTAAGACAGAATTCTTGGTCTCGTCTTGCCTTATTTTACTTTCAAAAATATGTGAATATCACTCAACATACGTAAACTCACCTTTTACCCACATTCACATTTTAATTTCACCCACACCCTGTCCTTCCTACACATTCAATCATATTGCAGTCTCCACTTCAACAAAGCAATAGTATTCACGAATCATGACATAACCCTCCACGAACGCATTCGGATTTTGGTGGTCGTGTAAAGAGAGCGTTGTCGTGGCCGCATCTGGATTGCATCCCAAGTTTGGGATTATTCTCTTCTCATGACCTTGCTCAAGCTACTATTACTGAGCTCGTAAATTATACGAAGCATGCATGTGAGGCTTCTTCCAGACATGTGACAGGTGAACTGATACTGCATCGGAGAGGGGAAGAAGGGGAAGTAGCAAGTAACAAGGCAGGGCAAGCCTGGCAGGGCAAGCCTGGCAGGGCAAGCCTGGCAGGGCAAGCCTGGCAGGGCAAGCCTGGCAGGGCAAGCTTGGCAGGGCAAGCCTGGCAAGGCAAGGCAAAGCAACGCAAGGTAACGCAGGGCAGTGTATACTTTGCATTTACCTCGGAAAAGCTTAACTAATCGAGTCCCTCAACAGCTAGACTGAAAACTAACAGACCAGCGCTCTGAGCACTGCACCCAGCATAAAAATTGTGCAAGTAGGTAAAATTCTATATACTAAAGGCCCATCGTAACTTATGAATTATAGGGATTATACTGAGTATCCTGAAACCTACTAAGATTGCATTATCCAGTGGGCAGAAAATGGCCTCTTATACATTCTTGTCCACCCGTTCCCAATGTTTATTTACAACACTTGTATTATTCTCGTCAGTTAACTAGGATTTAGGGTCACCTAGTATTAAGAGTCGCCTAGTATTTATGGCTACCTAGTATTTAGGGCCACCTAATATTTAGTCACCTAGTAGTCACCCAGCATTTAAAGTCACCCATTATTTACTCTGCACGAGAGAATGTGATTCAGCGAGGGAGTATGGGGGGGGGATCCGTGTGAGAGGAACCCAGAGTGAATCACGACACACTATGAGGTATGTGTATGTGGCGGGAGATGTGCAGGCACGAAGCAACAATGTTGACAGTGACACTACCAGCCACACTGACTCACATGCTCCTCCATTACTATTTGCATAACATTTACTTTATTTAATAATGTTGTTCACATAACCAGCATTTTACTACCTTATTCCATTCAACAGCTACACTGTGAGAACTAACGCCAGTTATGTTCCCTGTCATACTCCATCACAAAGGATGGAGTTTCCTTGTCATATTCTATCATACACAGGATGGGTCTTCCCTGTCACATTCCATCACATACAGGATGGAGTTCCCCTGTCATATTCCATCACATACAGGATGGAGTTCCCCTGTCATATTCCATCACATACAGGATGGAGTTCCCCTGTCATATTCCATCACACAGGATGGGTGACCCAGTCATATTCCATCACACAGGATGGAGTTCCCCTGTCATATTCCATCACACAGGATGGGTGACCCAGTCATATTCCATCACACAGGATGGAGTTCCCCTGTCATATTCCATCACACAGGATGGAGTTCCCCTGTCATATTCCATCACAAAGAATAAGTTTCTTACATACAGTGCTAGAATTAGCTGGATGTTTCAACAGGGTGATGAGGACATCATCAAGTATTCCGCTCTGGGTTCAGTAGCTACGGCAGCTTAAGGAGAGTCGGAGTTACTAGTACTAGGGAATTATAAACTTTCAGGATGGTCTATCAGGGGGAGGGAGGGGGAGGGAGGGGGAGGGAGGGGGAGGGAGGGGGGAGGGAGGGGGGAGGGGGAGGGAGGGGGAGGGAGGGGGAGGGAGGGGGGAGGGAGGGGGAGGGAGGGGGAGGGAGGGGGAGGGAGGGGGGAGGGGGAGGGAGGGGGAGGGAGGGGGAGGGAGGGGGAGGGAGGGGGAGGGAGGGGGGAGGGGGAGGGAGGGGGAGGGAGGGGGGAGGGGGAGGGAGGGGGAGGGGGAGGGAGGGGGAGGGAGGGGGAGGGAGGGGGAGGGAGGGGGAGGGAGGGGGGAGGGGGAGGGAGGGGTGAGGGAGGGGAGAGGGAGGGGAGAGGGACGGGAGAGGGCGGGGAGAGGGAGGGGGAGGGAGGGGAGAGGGACGGGAGAGGGAGGGGGGAGGGAGGGGGGAGGGAGGGGGGAGGGAGGGGGGAGGGGGGGGAGGGGGGGGGGGAGGGGGGAGGGAGGGGGGGGGGAGGGGGAGGGAGGGGGGGAGGGGGGGGGGGAGGGGGAGGGGGAGGGAGGGGGAGGGAGGGGTGAGAGGAGGGAGGGGGAGGTAGGGGGAGGGAGGGGGAGGGAGGAGGAGGGGAGGAGAGAGAGAGAGAGAGAGAGAACGCTATCATCAGACAAGGCAACCTGTACACCGCCCCACCTGACAGTGACTCCTGCTATCCCTGTTACACTCCCCCACCGTAGCTTTCACTTCAATGAACCATCCTTGTTGTGTTCGTCTGGACACTACTATTTAGTCCACAATTCTCCCTGCAACTTCATCATCGTTATTGCCGGAATGTTTCCAATCCTCCTACCCCGCCACCTCCCCCCTCCCCCTTGCTACTGTCCGAGGGCACCAACAGATAAACCAGTAACAATGGTGACCAGTAGTTAACCTACAATGTTGTGTGTGTCTTGTGGCCAAATTGGTCCCCTGACCTACACGTAGCGCGCGCGCGCACACACACACACACACACACACACACACACACACACACACACAGCAGATGTGTTGTGCGTGCCACTTACCACAATCTTCAACACGTCCCTGGAAACTGGGCAACTACCTGAGGTATGGAAGACGGCAAATGTAGTTCCCATTTTTAAAAAAGGAGACAGAAAAGAGGCACTAAACTATAGACCTATGTCATTGACGTGTATAGTATGCAAAATTATGGAGAAGATTATCAGGAGGAGAGTGGTGGAGCACCTGGAACGGAACAAGAGTATAAATGCCAACCAGCACGGATTCATGGAAGGCAAATCCTGTGTCACAAACCTTCTGGAGTTTTATGATAAAATAACAGAAGACACGAGAGAGAGGGGTGGGTTGATTGCATCTTCTTGGACTGCAAGAAGGCCTTTGACACAGTTCCTCACAAGAGATTAGTGCAGAAGCTAGAGCATCAGGCGCATATAACAGGAAGGGCACTGCAATGGATCAGAGAATACCTGACAGGGAGACAACAACGAGTCATGGTACGTAATGATGTATCACAGTGGGCACCTGTGACGAGCGGGGTCCCACAGGGGTCGGTCCTAGGACCAGTGCTATTTTTGGTATATGTGAACGACATGATGGAAGGGTTAGACTCAGAAGTGTCCCTGTTTGCAGATGGTGTGAAGTTAATGAGGAGAATTAAATCTGATGAGGACCAGGCAGGACTTCAAAGAGACCTGGACAGACTGGACACCTGGTCCAGCAAATGGCTTCTCGAATTTAATCCTGCCAAATGCAAAGTCATGAAGATAGGGGAAGGGCACAGAAGACCACAGACCGAGTATAGGCTAGGTGGCCAAAGACTGCAAACCTCACTCAAGGAGAAAGATCTTGGGGTGAGTATAACACCGAGCATGTCTCCGGAAGCACACATCAACCAGATAACTGCTGCAGCATATGGGCGCCTGGCAAACCTGAGAACAGCATTCCGATACCTTAGTAAGGAATCGTTCAAAACACTGTACACCGTGTATGTCAGGCCCATACTGGAGTATGCAACACCTGTTTGGAACCCGCACTTGATAAAGCACGTCAAGAAACTAGAGAAAGTACAAAGGTTTGCGACAAGGTTAGTTCCAGAGCTAAGGGGAATGTCCTATGAAGAAAGATTAAGGGAAATCGGCCTGACGACACTGGAGGACAGGAGGGTCAGGGGAGACATGATAGCGACATATAAAATACTGCGTGGAATAGACAAGGTGGACAAAGACAGGATGTTCCAGGGAGGGGACACAGAAACAAGAGGCCACAATTGGAAGTTGAAGACACAAATGAGTCAGAGATATATTAGGAAGTATTTCTTCAGTCATAGAGTTGTAAGGCAGTGGAATAGCCTAGAAAATGACGTAGTGGAGGCAGGAACCATACACAGTTTTAAGACGAGGTTTGATAAAGCTCATGGAGCGGGGAGAGAGAGGGCCTAGTAGCAACCGGTGAAGAGGCGGGGCCAGGAGCTAAGACTCGACCCCTGCAACCACAAATAGGTGAGTAAATAGGTGAGTACACACACACAAAAGTACATCTCCTGAGGCGCACATCAACCAAGTAACTGCTACAGCATATGGACGCCTGGCAAACCTAAGAATAACATGGACAGACAGGATATTCCAGAGATGGGACACAGCAACAAGGGAGTCACAACTGGAAGTTGAAGACTAAGATGAGTTACAGGGCTGTTAGGAAGTACATCTTCAGTCACAGAGTTGTCAGGAAGTGAAACAGTCTGGAAAGTGATGTAGTGGGGGCAGGTACTATACACAGCTTTAAGAGGTAAGATAAAGCTGATGGAGCAGGGAGAGTGGACCTAGTGGCGACCAGTGAAGAGGCGGGGTCAGGAGCTATAAACTGAACCCTGCAACCACCATTAGGTGAGTACACACACACACACACACACACACACACACACACACACACACACACACACACACACACACACACACACCTGTATTAGTCTGGGTCATTATGTGACAGTAGAGTTGGGGTACGTTTATACAAGCAGCAGCAACTGCGGCAGCGGTAGTACCAGCAAGCGCAGCTGCAGCCACCGTCGTTATCAACCACCACCACCGTCGTTATCAACCACCACCACCAACACTACCCACACAATCAACAGTACGGACATTACAGCGCCATCACGAATGGCAGATAATCAGGTTTGATCCCAAGAAGCGGAGGGCATCTACATTTTCTCGGATCAAGAGCCCTTCAACAGAATCAAGACACCACCCCTTAGAAAGGTGGTTGACAGTGTTGCTTCACCATATCAACACTGTGTTGCTTCACCTCACCAGGTCTACATTAATGTAACAACACATTATGATCTACTATCACCAGTTTCATCACCTGCAACACTGAGGGGATGATTACCTTATAATCTACTGTCTCCAGTTTTTAAGCTCTGTACTGAACTGATCAAGTCATTGGTGGGCGAAACGTCTTCATGACAGATACCCAGGTGTGTGTCATCGTTACTCAGTGTTCCAAGTAAACTGGTCGATATTGCTATCATGCCAATATTTTGAACATCTATCCTTCCACAGAATTACCACCATATTATCTTGTATATAAATACTGCTACTGATGCTGCTACTGATGCTGCTACTGATGCTGCTACTGATACTACTACTACTGATACTACTACTACCGGTACTACTACTACTGCCGCAACAACTACTTAGAAGTCTTCTAGCGGAAACTGGAAAAGTATCTTCACCAGGTGCCAGATCAACCAGGCTATGAAGGATAGGTGGGTAAGCGAGCCATCAGCAGTAACAGCCTGGTTGACCAGGCAAGCACCAGACGAGCCTGGCACAAGGCCGGGTTCTGGGAGTCGAAAAACTCCGGGAACTCATCAAAGGTACCACCATTTTTTCTACTTCTACTACCACCACTACTACCACTATTAGAACTACCATCCATAAGCCGCGTCTCTACACCACTGTCGGAATTTACAGGTGCGACTATTAGTACTATTACTCCAATACAAAGTAGAAATGGGTAAGGAGAGGAGGAGTTTGAGGTAATCAGTCCCTCAGCCTGGAATCGATGTGTTCAGTCCATCAGTGTTGAAGAAAGTGCAGCATATGGCCGGAGTTGCTTATATACTGTAGTGAGGTGAGTGGAAGCAGGATGAGGCGGGATCATGGTGGAACCTTCCACTAATCTAAGTACGTTTTCGTTCTTAATAAAGACTCCCATATGTTGCACAAGTATATCAATCTTCAACTTGTCGGTTTTCAAAACCATTTATCACTACTATTACTACTACTACTGTAGGTGGAACTATTACTAGTCACTGGCGTGGTGGTTATCATTTACCAGGGGTTACAGGGGTTGATTCCCCTTCTCCCAGCGTGGTGTAGTGGACCAGTTCTTAATTACAAACTGTTCCCCTCAACCCAAAAATACACCGCCCCTTCTACCACAACCTCCAGTACATCCCTGGTACATCATTCAGGGTACACTGGTACATCCTTCAGGGTACACTGGTACATCCTTCATGGTACACTGGTACATCCTTCATGGTACACCACAGTACATATCTGGTACATCCTTCATGGTACACCACAGTACATCCCTGGTACATCCTTCATGGTACATCACAGTACATCCCTGGTACATCCTTCATGGTACACCACAGTACATCCCTGGTACATCCTTCATGGTACACCACAGTACATCCCTGGTACATCCTTCATGGTACACCACAGTACATCCCTGGTACATCCTTCATGGTACTCCACAGTACATGACTGGCGGTACAGTGCACCACACCACCATACATTATAACATGTGTAAACACCTGAGAGTATAGAGTAACCCGTGTAAATACCCGAGAGTATAACAAGTATAAACACCTGAGAGTATAGTATAACCAGTATAAACACCTGAGAGTATAGTATAACCAGTATAAACACCTGAGAGTATAGTATAACCAGTATAAACACCTGAGAGTATAGTACAACCGTGTGAACAATTTCAAGTACAATATAATGAGTGTAAACACCTGGGAGTACAATACAACCTGTCTAAACATCTGAGAGTACAATATAACCTGTGCAAACACATGGAAATACAATATAACCTGTGAAAATACCTTGGAGTACAATATAACGTGTGTAAACACCTGGGAGTAAAACAGAGGCCGTGTAAACAAAAGTATAATCTGTGTAAACAGCTGAGAGCATAGTAAAAGCCCTGTAAACAACAGAGTAAGAGCTGTGTAAACACCTGAGTAGACTCAATGTTCCTAGCGTAAGGGCGTCACTAGTGAAGGTGAACCCCAGTAGCGAGTGAATTACCCAGGTTGGGTAATTCATGCAGGTTAGGGCAGCCCTGATGCTACCACAGTCCTTACACCAGGGTACCAGTGGTTACTACCTCAGGTGAACTTCTGGATCGCACCACCTACACCAGGGTACCAGTGGTTACTACCTCAGGTGAACTTCTGGATCACACCACCTACACCAGGGTACCAGTGGTTACTACCTCAGGTGAACTTCTGGATCACATCACCTACACCAGGGTACCAGTGGTTACTACCTCAGGTGAACTTCTGGATCACATCACCTACACCAGGGTACCAGTGGTTACTACCTCAGGTGAACTTCTGGATCACATCACCTACACCAGGGTACCAGTGGTTACTACCTCAGGTGAACTTCTGGATCACACCACCTACACCAGGGTACCAGTTGTTACTACCTCAGGTGAACTTGTGGATCACACCACCTACACCAGCGTACCAGTGGCTACTACCTCAGGTGAACTTCTGAATCACACCACCTACACCAGGGTACCAGTTACTACCTCAGGTGAACTTGTGGATCACACCACCTACACCAGGGTACCAGTTACCTCAGGTGAACTTCTGAATCACACCACCTACACCAGGGTACCAGTGGTTACTACCTCAGGTGAACTTCTGGATCACACCACCTACACGAGGGTACCAGTTGCTACTACCTCAGGTGAACTTCTGGATCACATCACCTACATCAGGGTACCAGTGGTTACTATCTCAGGTGAACTTCTGGATCACACCACCTACACCAGGGTACCAGTTGCTACTACCTCAGGTAAACTTCTGGATCACATCACCTACACAGGGTACCAGTTGCTACTACCTCAGGTGAACTTCTGGATCACACCACCTACACCAGGGTACCAGTGGTTACTACCTCAGGTGAACTTCTGGATCACACCACCTACACGAGGGTACCAGTGGTTACTACCTCAGGTGAACTTCTGGATCACACCACCTACACCAGGGTACCAGTGGTTACTACCTCAGGTGAACTTGTGGATCACACCACCTACACCAGGGTACCAGTGGTTACTACCTCAGGTGAATTTGTGGATCACACCACCTACAGCAGGGTACCAGTGGTTACTACCTCAGGTGAACTTCTGGATCACACCACCTACACCAGGGTACCAGTGGTTACTACCTCAGGTGAACTTGTGGATCACACCACCTACACCAGGGTACCAGTGGTTACTACCTCAGGTGAACTTGTGGATCACACCACCTACACCAGGGTACCAGTGGTTACTACCTCAGGTGAACTTGTGGATCACACCACCTACACCAGGGTACCAGTGGTTACTACCTCGGGTGAACTTCTAGATCACACCACCTACACCAGGGTACCAGTGGTTACTACCTCGGGTGAACTTCTGGATCACACCATTTACACGAGGGTACCAGTGGTTGCTACCTCGGGTGAACTTCTGGATCACACCACCTACACCAGGGTACCAGTTACTACCTCAGGTGAACTTCTGAATCACACCACCTACACCAGGGTACCAGTGGTTACTACCTCGGGTGAACTTCTGGATCACACCACCTACACCAGGGTACCAGTGGTTACTACCTCGGGTGAACTTCTGGATCACACCACCTACACCAGGGTACCAGTGGTTACTACCTCGGGTGAACTTGTGGATCACACCACCTACACCAGGGTACCAGTGGTTACTACCTCAGGTGAACTTGTGGATCACACCACCTACACCAGGGTACCAGTGGTTACTACCTCGGGTGAACTTCTGGATCACACCACCTACACGAGGATACCAGTGGTTACTACCTCGGGTGAACTTCTGGATCACACCACCTACACCAGGGTACCAGTTACTACCTCAGGTGAACTTCTGAATCACACCACCTACACCAGGGTACCAGTGGTTACTACCTCGGGTGAACTTCTGGATCACACCACCTACACCAGGGTACCAGTTACTACCTCCGGTGAACTTCTGGATCACACCACCTACACCAGGGTACCAGTGGTTACTACCTCGGGTGAACTTCTGGATCACACCACCTACACCTGGGTACCAGTTACTACCTCGGGTGAACTTCTGGATCACACCACCTACACCAGGGTACCAGTTACTACCTCAGGTGAACTTCTGGATCACACCACCTACACCAGGGTACCAGTGGTTACTACCTCGGGTGAACTTCTGGATCACACCACCTACACCAGGGTACCAGTTACTACCTCAGGTGAACTTCTGGATCACACCACCTACACCAGGGTACCAGTGGTTACTACCTCGGGTGAACTTCTGGATCACACCACCTGTCATCATGCTTACTGTGGCGGAAGGCAGAACTGAGGAAGAAACACGGATAGATGAAGAAGGGGAGAAGAAGAGGGGGGGGCAGAGGGAAGGAAAAGAGGGGAAACGAAAGGAAGAAAAAAAAGAGAAGGAAGAAACTAGGGAGAGGGAGAAAACGAGAGCGAGAGAGAAAAGAATATGTAAAACTTTGTGACGTGTTTCGAGAAATTTTATAATCTAAAGCCCTACTTCGCCGTCGTTCCCCTGATCACGCAGGCTGTGACTACCCACGGCCCGCTGCGCAACAATCATAACCTAGCCGTTTCAACATATTAGGATAAACTTCTTCAGTTTCCTGTATAAAACTCGTACTTCTGTCATCTGCTGGTAGAAGGTTCAAGAGTCTTGCACCATGGATGTTGATACAGTGTTCTCTTACTGAACCTGTGGCGACCCTTCTCTTGTATTCATTCTGCACTTCCTCCCGTATTCCTCATTCAAAAAAGAAAATTATTAGTCTGGATTAGCAACCTTTACACAAGCATTTACCATTTGCAGATTACCAAGTGTCCTTCTATCCCGGAGATCCCACTGCGAGTGCTTAGAGACGATCACAGTAACATTTATGTGGGACACCAAATGAGATTACAACTTAGACATCTCTATACACAAATAACCCGCACATAAAAGAGAAGCTTACGACGACGTTTCGGTCCGATTTGGACCATTTACAAAGTGACTTTGTAAATGGTCGAGTCGGACCGAAACGTCGTCGTAAGCTTCTCTCTTTTATGTGCGGGTTATTTGTGTATCGTTCCAGTCACGGTATTGTGCCTTTTTTTGTTATTGATATCTCTGTTTTGATAGGAACTGTGAGCAGAGAGAGAAAGAGAGAGAGAGAGAGAGAGAGAGAGAGAGAGAGAGAGAGAGAGAGAGAGAGAGAGAGAGAGAGAGAGAGAGAGAGAGAGAGAGAGAGAGTCCGTCTTGAGGGTAAAACAAAATTGAGGGGAAAGTAAGAGGCGTTAAGAGAACCTTGACAATGTTTAAGAGTGAACACTCATGTTGTCAATGATTGTTTTAAAATGTGACGCTGGTGGTGCCAGTGTGACGCTGGTGGTGTTAGTGTGATGGTGTCTGTTAGACAAACAAAACATGCTCCCCTGACAACACCACCACTTCCACACCTACACTATTTCCGGAGTGTGGAGCAAGACAGTGTTATGGTTCACTCTCCATCCCCCGCTCTCCCTTCTTCCTCTTCCTCCCTTCTCTCCCTCGCTGGCTACCCTTCCTTCTCCCTCGCTTCCCTGCCTTAACCTGCTGCTTTCACGGACAAAAGGATATAATTTATATATAAATCATGAGTTCTATTCATGATAAAAAAATAAGTTACGCTTGAATCATGATGACTTAAACAATAACAACGACGGACACTTGGCATTTCTGAAGTCACTTGATTTTAGTGTTGCCATTAATTGTTTCAGTTTCTCATGTTTTTTTGTGTGTTTTAGTTGATTTCCGGTATATTTGCAGCATGTCTAACCTTTGGTATTGCATAAATTACGTCAGAACATGAAGGTATAATGGTGTAGTAATAAAGTATGTTAGTGTGTCTACAGGAAGAATCAATCACAGTAGTGATTGTAATATGTACAACAATGGTATACAATACCGACAAGATGAAATTTAAGACACATGTGCAACATCTGGGTATCTTTATTGTAGACGTTTCGCCATCCAGTGGCTTTATCTATACAGATTCTAGGACATAACTTGAAGACAGTAGAACTATGTACAGAAGATGAGGTAATCAGTCCCTCAACCCTGGAGAAGGTGCGAAGAGCACCGTAGTCGTGGAGATTCTGAAGCAGAAGCAAGGATCCTGGCGCTTATATAGTAACGTCAGGTGCAGCAGACGAGGGCATAGTCACTGGTAGGCGGGATTCCCCAGTGGAAGTTACCTCATCTTCTATATATAGTTCTACTGTCTTCAATTTATGTCCTGGAATTTGTATTGATAAAGATACTGGATGGCAAAACGTCTACAATAAAGATACCCAGATGTTGCACATGTGTCTTAAATTTCATCACAGTGATTGTAATATGTATGGTCTCTCATAGTCAGCCATGTTGCACCATGACACAATTACAGAATGGCATTATTAAAGGAAAGGTGCCTGGCACTCCCAGTACTGCTGACACCTGACTTATCACCCTCTCTCTCCATTTTTTACATGGTTTAAATTTCACCTTACTTAGTTCCTGGTGGATACACTCTTGACCACTTGTATCATCTCACTTGTATCCTGCTCTGGTCAGGTACACTGAGATGTGGTGGTGGTGGTGGTAGTCGAAGAACTAGTGTTGTAGGTACAGTGAGATGTTGTGGTGGTGGTGGTGGTGGTGGTGGTGGTGGTGGTAGTCGAAGAACTAGTGTTGTAGGTACAGTGAGATGTTGTGGTGGTGGTGGTGGTGGTGGTGGTAGTGGAAGAACTAGTGTTGTAGGTACAGTGAGATGTTGTGGTGGTGGTGGGGGTAGTGGAAGAACTAGTGTTGTAGGTACAGTGAGATGTTGTGGTGGTGGTGGTGGTGGTAGTCGAAGAACTAGTGTTGTAGGTACAGTGAGATGTTGTGGTGGTGGTGGTGGTGGTGGTGGTGGTGGTGGTAGTCGAAGAACTAGTGTTGTAGGTACAGTGAGATGTTGTGGTGGTGGTGGTGGTGGTGGTGGTAGTGGAAGAACTAGTGTTGTAGGTACAGTGAGATGTTGTGGTGGTGGTGGGGGTAGTGGAAGAACTAGTGTTGTAGGTACAGTGAGATGTTGTGGTGGTGGTGGGGGTAGTGGAAGTACTAGTGTTGTAGGTACAGTGAGATGTTGTGGTGGTGGTGGTGGGGGTAGTGGAAGAACTAGTGTTGTAGGTACAGTGAGATGTTGTGGTGGTGGTGGTGGTGGTGGTGGTGGTAGTCGAAGAACTAGTGTTGTAGGTACAGTGAGATGTTGTGGTGGTGGTGGTGGTGGTGGTGGTGGTGGTGGTGGTGGTAGTCGAAGAACTAGTGTTGTAGGTACAGTGAGATGTTGTGGTGGTGGTGGTGGTGGTGGTGGTGGTAGTGGAAGAACTAGTGTTGTAGGTACAGTGAGATGTTGTGGTGGTGGTGGGGGTAGTGGAAGAACTAGTGTTGTAGGTACAGTGAGATGTTGTGGTGGTGGTGGGGGTAGTGGAAGTACTAGTGTTGTAGGTACAGTGAGAGGTTGTGGTGGTGGTGGTGGGGGTAGTGGAAGAACTAGTGTTGTAGGTACAGTGAGATGTTGTGGTGGTGGTGGGGGTAGTGGAAGAACTAGTGTTGTAGGTCCAGTGAGATGTTGTGGTGGTGGTGGGGGTAGTGGAAGAACTAGTGTTGTAGGTACAGTGAGATGTTGTGGTGGTGGTGGTGGGGGTAGTGGAAGAACTAGTGTTGTAGGTACAGTGAGATGTTGTGGTGGTGGTGGGGGTAGTGGAAGAACTAGTGTTGTAGGTACAGTGAGATGTTGTGGTGGTGGTGGAAGAGCTAGTGTTGTTGGGACAGTGAGATGTTGTTGTTGTTGTTGTTGTGGTGGTGGTGGGGTAGTGGAAGAGCTAGTGTTGTTGGTACAGTGAGATGTGGTGGTGGGGTGGGGGGTGAGGGTAGTGGAAGAGCTAGTGTTGTTGATACAGTGAGATGTTGTTGTTGTTGTGGTGGTGGTGGTGGGGTAGTGGAAGACCTAGTGTTGTTGGTACAGTGAGATGTGGTGGTGGTGGGTGGGGGTAGTGCAAGAGCTAGTGTTGCTGGTACAGTGAGATGATGTGGTGGGGAGTAGGGTAGTGCAACAGCTAGTGATGTTGGTACAGTGAGATGTGGTGGTGGGGGTGGGGGTAGTGCAAGAGCTAGTGTTGTTGGTACAGTGAGATGTGGTGGTGGTGGTGGTGGTGGTGGTGGGGGGGGGTGGTGGTGGGCAGTGGTGGGTGGTGGTGGTGGGTGGTGGTGGTGGGTGGTGGTGGTGAGGTTGTGGGGTGGTGGTGGGTGGTGGGGTGGTGGTGGTGGGGTGGTGGTGGTGGGGGGTGGGGGTAGTGCAAGAGCTAGTGTTGTTGGTAGAGTGAGATGTGGTGGTGGTGGTGGTGGTGGTGGTGGGGGGGTGGTGGTGGGGGGGTGGTGGTGGGGGGGTGGTGGTGTTTGGGTGGTGGTGGTGGGGTGATGGTGGAGTGGTGGTGGTGGTGGTGGTGATGGTGGTGGTGGTGGGGTGGTGGTGGTGGGGTGGTGGTGGTGGGTGGTGGTGGTGGTGGGGTGGTGGTGGTGGGGTGGTGGTGGTGGGGTGGTGGTGGTGGTGGTGGGGGGTGAGGGGTGGAAGAGCTAGTGTTGTTGGTACAATTAAGGGATCAACATCATATTCCACGGTCCAGGAAACCTATATTAATTACACATGTAAGGTAATTGTTACTTGTGGAGGATGGTGGTGGTGGTACTGCTGGCATGAGTTATGTGAACAGTGGAGGATGGTGGTGGAGGTACTGCTGGCATGAGTTATGTGAACAGTGGAGGATGGTGCTGGTGGTACTGCTGGCATGAGTTATGTGAACAGTGGAGGATGGTGGTGGTGGTACTGCTGGCATGAGTTATGTAAACAGTGGAGGATGGTGGTGGAGGTACTGCTGGCATGAGTTATGTGAACAGTGGAGGATGGTGCTGGTGGTACTGCTGGCATGAGTTATGTGAACAGTGGAGGATGGTGGTGGAGGTACTGCTGGCATGAGTTATGTAAACAGTGGAGGATGGTGGTGGTGGTACTGCTGGCATGAGTTATGTAAACAGTGGAGGATGGTGGTGGTGGTACTGCTGGCATGAGTTATGTGAACAGTGGAGGATGGTGGTGGAGGTACTGCTGGCATGAGTTATGTGAACAGTGGAGGATGGTGGTGGTGGTACTGCTGGCATGAGTTATGTGAACAGTGGAGGATGGTGGTGGAGGTACTGCTGGCATGAGTTATGTGAACAGTGGAGGATGGTGGTGGAGGTACTGCTGGCATGAGTTATGTAAACAGTGGAGGATGGTGGTGGTGGTACTGCTGGCATGAGTTATGTGAACAGTGGAGGATGGTGGTGGAGGTACTGCTGGCATGAGTTATGTAAACAGTGGAGGATGGTGGTGGTGGTACTGCTGGCATGAGTTATGTGAACAGTGGAGGATGGTGGTGGAGGTACTGCTGGCATGAGTTATGTGAACAGTGGAGGATGGTGGTGGAGGTACTGCTGGCATGAGTTATGTAAACAGTGGAGGATGGTGGTGGTGGTACTGCTGGCATGAGTTATGTAAACAGTGGAGGATGGTGGTGGAGGTACTGCTGGCATGAGTTATGTGAACAGTGGAGGATGGTGGTGGAGGTACTGCTGGCATGAGTTATGTGAACAGTGAAGGATGGTGGTGGAGGTACTGCTGGCATGAGTTATGTGAACAGTGGAGGATGGTGGTGGAGGTACTGCTGGCATGAGTTATGTGAACACTGGAGGATGGTGGTGGTGGTACTGCTGGCATGAGTTATGTGAACAGTGGAGGATGGTGGTGGTGGTACTGCTGGCATGAGTTATGTGAACAGTGGAGGATGGTGGTGGAGGTACTGCTGGCATGAGTTATGTGAACAGTGGAGGATGGTGGTGGAGGTACTGCTGGCATGAGTTATGTGAACACTGGAGGATGGTGGTGGTGGTGGTACTGCTGGCATGAGTTATGTGAACAGTGGAGGATGGTGGTGGAGGTACTGCTGGCATGAGTTATGTGAACAGTGGACGATGGTGGTGGAGGTACTGCTGGCATGAGTTATGTGAACAGTGGAGGATGGTGGTGGAGGTACTGCTGGCATGAGTTACGTAAACAGTGGAGGATGGTGGTGGAGGTACTGCTGGCATGAGTTATGTGAACAGTGGAGGATGGTGGTGGTGGTACTGCTGGCATGAGTTATGTGAACAGTGGAGTATGGTGGTGGAGGTACTGCTGGCATGAGTTATGTGAACAGTGGAGGATGGTGGTGGAGGTACTGCTGGCATGAGTTATGTGAACAGTGGAGGATGGTGGTGGAGGTACTGCTGGCATGAGTTATGTAAACAGTGGAGGATGGTGGTGGTCGTACTGCTGGCATGAGCTATGTGAACAGTGGAGGATGGTGGTGGAGGTACTGCTGGCATGAGTTATGTCAACAGTGGAGGATGGTGGTGGTGGTACTGCTGGCATGAGTTATGTAAACAGTGGAGGATGGTGGTGGTGGTACTGCTGGCATGAGTTATGTAAACAGTGGAGGATGGTGGTGGTGGTACTGCTGGCATGAGTTATGTCAACAGTGGAGGATGGTGGTGGAGGTACTGCTGGCATGAGTTATGTAAACAGTGGAGGATGGTGGTGAAGGTACTGCTGGCATGAGTTATGTAAACAGTGGAGGATGGTGGTGGAGGTACTGCTGGCATGAGTTATGTGAACAGTGGAGGATGGTGGTGGTGGTACTGCTGGCATGAGTTATGTGAACAGTGGAGGATGGTAGTGGTGGTACTGCTGGCATGAGTTATGTAAACAGTGGAGGATGATGGTGGAGGTACTGCAGGCATGAGTTATGTAAACAGTGGAGGATGGTGGTGGAGGTACTGCTGGCATGAGTTATGTAAACAGTGGAGGATGGTGGTGGTGGTACTGCTGGCATGAGTTATGTAAACAGTGGAGGATGGTGGTGGAGGTACTGCTGGCATGAGTTATGTAAACAGTGGAGGATGGTGGTGGTGGTACTGCTGGCATGAGTTATGTAAACAGTGGAGGATGGTGGTGGTGGTACTGCTGGCATGAGTTATGTAAACAGTGGAGGATGGTGGTGGAGGTACTGCTGGCATGAGTTATGTAAACAGTGGAGGATGGTGGTGGTGGTACTGCTGGCATGAGTTATGTAAACAGTGGAGGATGGTGGTGGTGGTACTGCTGGCATGAGTTATGTGAACAGTGGAGGATGGTGGTGGAGGTACTGCTGGCATGAGTTATGTAAACAGTGGAGGATGGTGGTGGTGGTACTGCTGGCATGAGTTATGTGAACAGTGGAGGATGGTGGTGGTGGTACTGCTGGCATGAGTTATGTAAACAGTGGAGGATGGTGGTAGAGGTACTGCTGGCATGAGTTATGTGAACAGTGGAGGATGGTGGTGGTGGTACTGCTGGCATGAGTTATGTAAACAGTGGAGGATGGTGGTGGAGGTACTGCTGGCATGAGTTATGTGAACAGTGGAGGATGGTGGTGGTGGTACTGCTGGCATGAGTTATGTAAACAGTGGAGGATGGTGGTGGAGGTACTGCTGGCATGAGTTATGTGAACAGTGGAGGATGGTGGTGGTGGTACTGCTGGCATGAGTTATGTAAACAGTGGAGGATGGTGGTGGTGGTACTGCTGGCATGAGTTATGTCAACAGTGGAGGATGGTGGTGGAGGTACTGCTGGCATGAGTTATGTAAACAGTGGAGGATGGTGGTGGAGGTACTGCTGGCATGAGTTATGTGAACAGTGGAGGATGGTGGTGGAGGTACTGCTGGCATGAGTTATGTAAACAGTGGAGGATGGTGGTGGAGGTACTGCTGGCATGAGTTATGTGAACAGTGGAGGATGGTGGTGGAGGTACTGTTGGCATGAGTTATGTAAACAGTGGAGGATGGTGGTGGAGGTACTGTTGGCATGAGTTATGTAAACAGTGGAGGATGGTGGTGGAGGTACTGTTGGCATGAGTTATGTGAACAGTGGAGGATGGTGGTGGAGGTACTGCTGGCATGAGTTATGTGAACAGTGGAGGATGGTGGTGGTGGTACTGCTGGCATGAGTTATGTGAACAGTGGAGGATGGTGGTGGTGGTACTGCTGGCATGAGTTATGTGAACAGTGGAGGATGGTGGTGGTGGTACTGCTGGCATGAGTTATGTAAACAGTGGAGGATGGTGGTGGAGGTACTGCTGGCATGAGTTATGTAAACAGTGGAGGATGGTGGTGGAGGTACTGCTGGCATGAGTTATGTGAACAGTGGAGGATGGTGGTGGTGGTACTGCTGGCATGAGATATGTGAACAGTGGAGGATGGTGGTGGAGGTACTGCTGGCATGAGTTATGTGAACAGTGGAGGATGGTGGTGGTGGTACTGCTGGCATGAGTTATGTGAACAGTGGAGGATGGTGGTGGTGGTACTGCTGGCATGAGTTATGTAAACAGTGGAGGATGGTGGTGGTGGTACTGCTGGCATGAGTTATGTAAACAGTGGAGGATGGTGGTGGAGGTACTGCTGGCATGAGTTATGTGAACAGTGGAGGATGGTGGTGGTGGTACTGCTGGCATGAGTTATGTAAACAGTGGAGGATGGTGGTGGAGGTACTGCTGGCATGAGTTATGTAAACAGTGGAGGATGGTGGTGGTGGTACTGCTGGCATGAGTTATGTAAACAGTGGAGGATGGTGGTGGTGGTACTGCTGGCATGAGTTATGTAAACAGTGGAGGATGGTGGTGGAGGTACTGCTGGCATGAGTTATGTAAACAGTGGAGGATGGTGTGTGTGTATACATTATATATATATATATATATATATATATATAATATATATATATATATATATATATATATATATATATAGCGCCACCTCGTCTTTCCATCTGATCACTATCTCCGTAGAAGACCCTGAAGTCACCCTCTCCCTAGCAGACCCTCAGGTCACTCCCCTACCTAGCAGACCCTCAAGTCACTCCCCTACCTAGCAGACCCTCAGGTCACCCCCTTCCTAGCAGACCCTCAGGTATCCTCTCACCCTAGTGTCACCCCTCAGGTCCCCCTTCACCCTCGTGTCACCCCTCAGGTCCCCCCTCACCCTCGTGCCACCCCTCAGGTCCCACCTCACCCTCGTGCCACCCCTCAGGTCCCCCCTCACCCTCGTGCCACCCCTCAGGTCCCCCCTCACCTTCGTACCATCCCCTCAGGTCCCCCGTCAACCTCGTGTCACCCCTCAGGTCCCCCGTCACCCTCGTGTCACCCCTCATCCTCGTGCCCCCCCTCAGGTCCCCCCTCATCCTCGTGTCACCCCTCAGGTCCCCCCTCACCCTCCTGTCACCCCTCAGGTCCTCCCTCACCCTCGTTTCACCCCTCAGGTCCACCCTCGCCCCCGTGTCACCCCTCAGGTCCCCCACACCCTCGTGTCGCCCCTCAGGTCCTCCCTCACCCTCGTCTGTCACCCCTCAGGTCCCCCGTCACCCTCGTGTCACCCCTCAGGTCCCCCCTCACCCTCGTGTCGCCCCTCAGGTCCCCCATCACCCTCCTGTCACCCCTCAGGTCCCCCTCACCCTCGAGTCACCCCTCAGGTCCCCCCTCACCCTCGTGTCACCCCTCAGGTCCCCCCTCACCCCCGTGTCACCCCTCACCCTCGAGTCACCCCTCAGGTCCCCGCTCACCCTCCTGTCACCCCTCAGGTCTCCCCTCACCCTCCTGTCACCCCTCAGGTCCCCGCTCACCCTCCTGTCCCTCCTCACCCTCCTGTCACCCCTCAGGTCCCCCCTCACCCTCCTGTCACCCCTCAGGTCCCCCCTCACCCTCCTGTCACCCCTCAGGTCCCCCCTCACCCTCGTGTCACCCCTCAGGTCCCCTTTCACCCTCCTGTCACCCCTCAGGTCCCCCTTCACCCTCCTGTCACCCCTCAGGTCCCCCCTCACCCTCCTGTCACCCCTCAGGTCCTCCCTCACCCCCGTGTCACCCATCACCCTCGTGTCACCCCTCAGGTCCCCCCTCACCCTCGTTTCACCCCTCAGGTCCCCCCTCACTTTCTTGTCACCCCACAGGTCCCCCTCACCCTCGTGTCACCCCTCAGGTCCCCCTCACCCTCGTGTCGCCCCTCAGGTTCCCCTCACCCTCGTGTCACCCCTCAGGTCCCCCATCACCCTCGTGTCACCCCTCAGGTCCCCTCACCCTCCTGTCACCCCTCAGGTCCCCCTCACCCTCGAGTCACCCCTCAGGTCCCCCCTCACCCTCGTGTCACCCCTCAGGTCCCCCCTCACCCCCGTGTCACCCCTCACCCTCGAGTCACCCCTCAGGTCCCCGGTCACCCTCCTGTCACCCCTCAGGTCTCCCCTCACCCCCCTGTCACCCCTCAGGTCCCCGCTCACCCTCCTGTCACCCCTCACCCTCCTGTCACCCCTCAGGTCCCCCCTCACCCTCGTGTCACCCCTCAGGTCCCCCCTCACCCTCCTGTCACCCCTCAGGTCCCCCTTCACCCCTCAGGTCCCCCCTCACCCTCCTGTCACCCCTCAGGTCCTCCCTCACCCCCGTGTCACCCATCACCCTCGTGTCACCCCTCAGGTCCCCCCCTCACCCTCGTGTCACCCCTCAGGTCCCCCCTCACCCTCGTTTCACCCCTCAGGTCCCCCCTCACTCTCGTGTCACCCCACAGGTCCCCCTCACCCTCGTGTCACCCCTCAGGTCCCCCCTCACCCTCGTGTCACCCCTCAGGTCCCCCCTCACCCTCGTGTCACCCCTCAGGTCCCCCCCTCACCCTCGTGTCACCCCTCAGGTCCCCCTCACCCTCGTGTCGCCCCTCAGGTTCCCCTCACCCTCGTGTCACCCCTCAGGTCCCCCCTCACTCGTGTCACCCCTCAGGTCCCCCCTCACCCTCGTGTCACCCCTCAGGTCCCCTCACTCTCGTGTCACCCCTAAGGTCCCCCCTCACCCTCGTGTCACCCCTCAGGTCCCCCTCACCCTCGTGTCACCCCTCAGGTCCCCCTCACCCTCGTGTCACCCCTCAGGTCCCCCTCACCCTCGTGTCACCCCTCAGGTCCCCCGCCCCCTCGTGTCACCCCTCAGGTCCCCCCTCACTCGTGTCACCCCTCAAGTCCCCCTCACCCTCGTGTCACCCCTCAGGTCCCCCTCACCCTCGTGTCGCCCCTCAGGTCCCCCTCACCCTCGTGTCACCCCTCAGGTCCCCCTCACCCTCGTGTCTCCCCTCAGGTCCCCCCTCACTCGTGTCACACCTCAGGTCCCCCGTCACTCTCGTGTCACCCCTCAGGTCCTCCTCACTCGTGTCACCCCTCAGGTCCCCCCTCACTCTCGTGTCACCCCTCAGGTCCCCCTCACCCTCGTGTCACCCCTCACCCTCGTGTCACCCCTCAGGTCCCCTCACCCTCGTGTCACCCCTCACCCTCGTCACCCCTCAGGTCCCCCTCACTCTCGTATCACCCCTCAGGTCCCCCCTCACCCTCGTGTCACCCCTCAGGTCCCCCTCACCCTCGTGTCACCCCTCAGGTCCCCCCTCACTTGTGTCACCCCTCAGGTCCCCCCTCACCCTCGTGTCACCCCTCAGGTCCCCCTCACCCTCGTGTCACCTTTCAGGTCCCCCCTCACTCTCGTGTCACCCTCAGGTCCCCCCTCACCCTCGTGTCACCCCTCAGGTCCCCCTGTTGCAACCCCTGAATGGGTTGCAATATATATTATGTATATATATAATTATTACCTTTTCATTTAATTTTATATTGCTTATATTTACGATAATAGCTAAATCGTAAATGTATTGCTTTATATTGTTATTTGACGTAGCTTCCTTTGTTAGGTAGGATGTAACATATTATGTGCTCAGTTCAAGTCTTGATTGTCTAACTACTGTAATTATCGCTCTTTGCTCGTTATTCTGCCGGCTTCTGTTGCTGGGCAGTACTGTCCACGGAGCTATCACGTGATCGAGGGGGGGGGTGTCCTCACTTCGTCTGAAGTATTCAGTCTGCTCTAGACTCGCTTGGTGGTTGGACAGATTGTCTGTCTCATTATTCTTGTTAGTTCTGTAGAACTCTGTTCACAGAACATTGTATAGGCTTAGTGATTTTCGACGTTGTACTGAGGTTGTGTGTCACATAGACACTCGAAACATCTCAGGTCCTGAGCTTTAGCTTCTGACCTAATTTGTACTGGTTTCTGTGTATTATCACAGTCTAGGATTTTCTTATGCTGAACTTAGATTCAGTAGTATGGGAGTTTTGTAACTTTTGTGGAGGATCTGCAGATGGTCCCTACTTAGTGTCGTTATATTACCTCCTTGTTCCTGATTCTGTGTCACAGTCACTTGTTATATTGCTATTGGGCTTAGCATTCTTTTCGTTGTTCAAACAGACTGTTCTGGTTGCCAGTCGGTCAAGAAGTTAGTTTATTAGAGGACTTTGTCAGTCACTAGTTTAAGTCTAGTTGAGTCGTGAGACATAACCAACCACTTAGAGCACTTACACGCATACACAATCTTGTACATACTTGTAATATCTCATTAAATGTTAATGTACCAGACGGTACTTAAGAATTATAAATGTGATATGTGCTTTCAGCACAATAACATTGAACTCGAGAGAAGTGATATTATTTTGATTATTGTGATTAATTTAATTTAATTTGATAATGTACCTCTAGACTTAATAAATTTATTAGATTTTAATTTCTCTAGTTAGTAGCCCACCAGTTGTAATCCTGAAGCACTATTGAATCATACTGGATTTTAATGGATAATTGGACAAGGATACTGACTACTTGTTACGAAAACCCAGTAACAGGCTGGATGCTAGAAGGGCAGTCCTTTCTAGTATTCACTGGAGATCTCTAAGCTTTTAGAATCGCGTTTTTTGTAACACCCCCCTCACTCTCGTGTCACCCCTCAGGTCCCCCCTCACTCTCGTGTCACCCCTCAGGTCCCCCCTCACTCTCGTGTCACCCCTCAGGTCCCCCCTCACTCTCGTGTCACCCCTCAGGTCCCCCCTCACCCTCGTGTCACCCCTCAGGTCCCCCTCACCCTCGTGTCACCCCTCAGGTCCCCCCTCACCCTCGTGTCACCCCTCAGGTCCCCCCTCACCCTCGTGTCACCCCTCAGGTCCCCCTCACCCTCGTCTCATCCCTCAGGTCCCCCCTCACCCTCGTCTCATCCCTGAGGTCCCCCCTCACCCTCGTGTCACCCCTCAGGTCCCCCCTCACCCTCGTGTCACCCCTCAGGTCCCCCCTCTCCCTCGTGTCACCCCTCACCCTCGTGTCTCCCCTCAGGTCCCCCCTCACCCCTCCCGTCATTCTGGTAGCCATTAATAATCTTTATTTCTACTCCAGTAACAAATAATCATAATTATGTTATACAGCGACCGTCTAGATTATCCTAATTCAAGATTATTAAGCGCAACCATACACTAAAATGTACGATTATACTGACTACAAGATGTCAACCACAAGACATAACCACAAAATAACAACCACAAAATACAAACTACAAGACGACAATCACAAAATACAAACTACAAGACGACAACCACAAAATACAAACTACAAGACGACAACCACAAAATACAAACTACAAGACGACAACCACAAAATACAAACTACAAGACGACAACCACAAAATACAAACTACAAGAAGACAACCACAAAATACAAACTACAAGACGACAACCACAAAATACAAACTACAAGACGACAACCACAAAATACAAACTACAAGAAGACAACCACAAAATACAAACTACAAGACGACAACCACAAAATACAAACTACAAGAAGACAACCACAAAATACAAACTACAAGACGACAACCACAAAATACAAACTACAAGATGACAACCACAAAATACAAATTACAAGACGACAACCACAAAATACAAACTACAAGACGACAACCACAAAATACAAACTACAAGACGACAACCACAAGCTAAGTTTATACACTAGACATGCATCTTTAGACGTGTATGTACCGTTGGTGAACACTGGAGAGGCGGAGCAAGTAACCGAGACTCGACCCCCTCACAACAAGTATGTGTGTACGTGTGGGTTTGGTTAGTTCTTGGATGGGTGACCGCCTGGCAGCACCAAATGCTGTTGGCATTAATATCTGTACATATGCTAATGTAGCAAGGAGAGAGTGGACCTAGTAGCGACCAGCTAAAAGGTGGGGATAGGAGCTGTGACTCGACCCCAGCAACCACGAATAGGTGAGTATATCTGACCTCTGCAACCACAACTAGGCGAGTACACACACACACACACACATCTGGGAGCATAAAGTCAACCATTCATCACATTCGCCAACATTCCTGCACGTCACTGTGTGTACTGTGTAATTATGTGAATGTTCCTGGAAAAATGAAGTGCACTCTAGCTCTTGGATCAGCCTTTTAACGTGTATGTGTAATTACCTATTTGTAATCACCTTCTTGAGCTATGTTCATACCATCCCGTCTTAGAAGACGGAGGAGATAGTGGTTAAGAGGCCAGCAAGTTCCCCCGTCTTCTAATAACATCTTCATTTTAACATAATCTATCTTGTAAATAATTACTATCACATTTGCTTTCTCTGTTTCGTAAGGTGAAGTCCATAATTCTTCCTTAATTCATGGTATAACTTAACAAGTCTTTGATGACAGTTGTTGTTGTAGAGGAGTTTACCTGTAGAGAGTTCCGGGGGTCAACGCCCCCGCGGGGCCCGGTCTGTGACCAGGCCACAGTTCCGACCTCTACAACACAACTGTCCTCAAAGATTTGTCTAATTATACCATGAATTAAGGAAAGATCCTGGACTTACCTTACGAAACAGACAAAGTAAATGTGATAGTAATTATGGACAAGGTAGATTATAGTGTTAAATTGAACCTGTTATTAGAATTTAACGTTCCTCTTAATACTCTGTTCATCTTATAACATTTTTTGTAATCACTTGTGGTAGGACTGGAACCCAGGGTAGGAGAGTCGTCAAACTCTTGGTACTAACCACTAACACCTTCTGTCATTTGTTTACACTCGTATCGTTACGATACGAGGCCCAAAGATGGCAGCATTTATCACAACTTGTAAAGCATTCCATTGATCTGCCAGTGTGTGTGTGTGTGTGAGAGAGAGAAAGAGAGAGAGAGAGAGAGAGAGAGAGAGAGAGAGAGAGAGAGAGAGAGAGAGAGAGAGAGAGAGAGAGAGAGAGAGAGAGAGACAGGCAGAGACAGAGAGAGACAAGGGGGGAGCACAATTAGCTGTGATAAGCACACGAACACGTACCACGGACCAGCATGAACAAACTAGCAGTTCTCACCTACAAAAAGAATCCTAAAACTGACTGTGAAATGCGCTAGTCATAACAGCAAAAATAATCACACAATCTCACCTCCATAATCTCTAACATCATGGTAACTACACAGTGTAAACTGAATTATTTTTAGCATGTAATATGCAAGTAATGAAGAGGAATTATGTACTTATGTATACATGAAAACGTGGAAGACAAGCATCGGAGATATGTTCAGGGCATACAAGATACTTCTTGGGATGGTGGATGGTGAGTGATGGCTGGATATGAAGGGAACGAGGACACAGATGAGAGTTAATAAGAGAGATGAGAGTTCTCTGCTTCGCTCTCAGCAGTGAGATAAAGGTGTGTTGAACACACTTGTGAAGGCAAGACACAGCTACAGAACGAGCTTTTCTCACAATGTTTCGCTCTCTATACAGCTTTTATCACTCCACAGACTTGATAAAGCTCTACAGAGAGCGAAATGTAGTCACACTAAAAGACTGATTTGTCCCTGTTTTTAATTATCTGCAAAAGGTGACATCAAGCTCTTGTTCCAAAAGCACTGTAAAACACACACACACACACACACACACACACACACACACACACACACACACATACATACATACATACACACACACACAATTAGAAGTTGAAGACACAAATGAGTCAGAGAGATAGTAGGAAGTATTTCTTCAGTCATAGAGTTGTAAGGCAGTGGAATAGCCTAGAAAATGACGTAGTGGAGGCAGGAACCATACACAGTTTTAAGACGAGGTTTGATAAAGCTCATGGAGCGGGGAGAGAGAGGGCCTAGTAGCAACCGGTGAAGAGGCGGGGCCAGGAGCTAGGACTCGACCCCTGCAACCACAAATAGGCGAGTACAAATAGGTGAGTACACACACACGAGCCAGGAGAGACGCAATTTAATGCAAATGATAATGTTATTGTATCAGCACAGTCTTGATAACAAAACTGAGCCTGAGATAGACACCCATGAAGAGGTGGTGGTGGGGATATGGGGAAGGGGGGTGGGGAAGGGTGGTGGAGAAGAGACAACAATGGTGGGTGGGGAAGTGACTGTTCCTCACAGTCAATATGTGGACCGTAGGGAAAGTCTTCACCCGTCCACCAACTGAACCTGTAGCTTCTGTTTTTCTTCCTTTCCTTCTTCCTCCCTTCTGGTGTGTGCGTTTCTCCTGATACTGCTGTTACTACTGATAGTGTTGCTGCTGTTGTGAACCTGTTAGTCTTGTACCGCTGTTCATATTACTAGTCTTAGTGTATCTCTGTTTCTTCACTGATACATTTGTTGTTGTGCTGTTGCTACTGCTGCTGTTACCTGTTATACTGTCTATGACTGTTCTATGTCTGCTCACAGTGTTGCTGCTGCTGTTTGTTCTTCCCTACTGAGTTCTAGCTGCTGCATGCAGTGCTGCTGCTGCTGCTGTTTATACTTCTGCTTTCATTGCTCTTACTACTGCGAAGCTGTTTAACTGCTGCTTTGTAGCTACTAGGGTGTGTGCGCTGCGTTAGACTCTAATGTTGCGATGCCTTACGTGACTGTATCATACACTGCTGTGTTGCTGTGGCTAGGTGGTGCTGATCACACTGCTAGTGTTGTAGCGTGTAGCTGCATATCACACTGCGTGTGGTGGCAGTGGTAGATCAACACTGCTAGTGTTGGTGGCGGTGGTGGTAGCTGGTATCAACACTGCTAGTGTTGGTGGCAGTGGTGGTAGCTGGTATCAACACTGCTAGTGTTGGTGGCAGCGGTGGTAGCTGGTATCAACACTGCTAGTGTTGGTGGCAGCAGTGGTAGCTGGTATCAACACTGCTAGTGTTGGTGGCAGCGGTGGTAGCTGGTATCAACACTGCTAGTGTTGGTGGCGGCGGTGGTAGCTGGTATCAACACTGCTAGTGTTGGTGGCAGCGGTGGTAGCTGGTATCAACACTGCTAGTGTTGGTGGCAGCGGTGGTAGCTGGTATCAACACTGCTAGCGTTGGTGGTGGAGGTGGTAGCTAGTATCAACACTGCTAGCGTTGGTGGCGGTGGTGGTAGCTGGTATCAACACTGCTAGCATTGGTGGCGGCAGTGGTAGCTGGTATCAACACTGCTAGTGTTGGTGGCGGCGGTGGTAGCTGGTATCAACACTGCTAGTGCTGGTGGCGGCAGTGGTAGCTGGTATCAACACTGCTAGTGTTGGTGGCAGCGGTGGTAGCTGGTATCAACACTGCTAGTGTTGGGGGCAGCGGTGGTAGCTGGTATCAACACTGCTAGTGTTGGTGGCAGCAGTGGTAGCTGGTATCAACACTGCTAGTGTTGGTGGCAGCGGTGGTAGCTGGTATCAACACTGCTAGCGTTGGTGGTGGAGGTGGTAGCTAGTATCAACACTGCTAGCGTTGGTGGCGGCGGTGGTAGCTGGTATCAACACTGCTAGCGTTGGTGGTAGCTGGTATCAACACTGCTAGCATTGGTGGCGGCGGTGGTAGCTGGTATCAACACTGCTAGTGTTGGTGGCGGCGGTGGTAGCTGGTATCAACACTGCTAGTGTTGGTGGCAGGTTGGTAGCTGGTATCAACACTGCTAGTGTTGGTGGCAGTGGTGGTAGCTGGTATCAACACTGCTACTGTTGGTGGCGGTGGTGGTAGCTGGTATCAACACTGCTAGTGCTGGTGGCGGCAGTGGTAGCTGGTATCAACACTGCTAGTGTTGGTGGCGGCGATGGTTAGCTGGTATCAACACTGCTAGTGTTGGTGGCAGTGGTGGTAGCTGGTATCAACACTGCTAGTACTGGTGGCAACTGGTATCAACACTGCTAGTGCTGGTGGCAGCGGTGGTAGCTGGTATCAACACTGCTAGTGCTGGTGCTGGTGGCAGCAGTGGTAGCTGGTATCAACACTGCTAGTGTTGGTGGCAGTGGTGGTAGCTGGTATCAACGCTGCTAGTGCTGGTGGCAGCGGTGGTAGCTGGTATCAGCACTGCCAGTGCTGGTATCACATCCAGAAAGTCAGTTCTAATCAAACGAAAAAAATAAATACTCCTAAAATTACGGTGGAAGACAAAAGCTCTGACAGCAAGAACAAAATTGCCTCAAAATTAGTGAGAAAAGGAGAAAATGTGGAAAAAGATTACCAGAGAGGCGAGTGTGAGGGAGAAGCAAGGAAGGGCGAGAGAGAAACCAGGGCGAGGAAGAAACCAGGGAGGGTGAGAGAGAGATGTTGGTGAGGGGTGTGGAAGGAGTAGAGGAAGGAAGGGGGAGGAAGGGAGAGAGAGAGAGAGAGAGAGAGAGAGAGAGAGAGAGAGAGAGAGAGAGAGAGAGAGAGAGAGAGAGAGAGAGAGAGAGAGAGAGAGAGAGAGAGTGAGTGAAGAAAATGTGTAAACAGAGCCAAGAGGCTGAAACAATCATAGATTTCAGGGAATGACAATAAACAATTACCTGTTCCAAGCTCCAAATAAGTCTCCTTATGATTGCTGGTACGAACAGCTTCGTTGATCAGGCAGTCGACCGACTGAGAGATAAGTGGAAAAAACAGTGATACTGGCAGGTATGTCAGTGTGTGGGACGAAAGTGAGAAGAAGAGGTAGCAGGTAATATTAGCGTTGTAGCACGTTAATACCAGCTGACTAACATACAGCTTCACAGTACTGAGACGACGTAATGAAACCAGAGTGACCAGGTCCTGAGAGTTTTGTGGTGTAGATGGTGGGGGGTGGTGAGGTTGGTAGAGGTGGTGGTGATGGTAGTGGGGAGGTTGGTAGAGGTGGTGGTGATGATAGTGGGTGATGGTGGTGGTGGTTGTTGCTAGTGGTGGTGGGTGGTGGTGAGGTTGGGAGAGGTGGTGGTGATGGTAGTGGGTGATGATGGTGGTGGTGGTGGTAGTGGGTGATGATGGTGGTGGTGGTGGTGGTGGTGGTGGTTGTTGCTGCTAGTGGTGGTGGTGGTGGTGGGTGGTGGTGAGGTTGGTAGAGGTGGTGGTGATGGTAGTGGGTGATGATGGTGGTGGTGGTGGTGGTGGTGGTTGTTGCTGCTAGTGGTGGTGGTGGTGGTGGTGGGTGGTGGTGAGGTTGGTAGAGGTGGTGGTGATGGTAGTGGGTGGTGATTGTAGTGGGTGATGGTGGTGGTGTTGATGGTGGTGGTGTTATTGGTAGTGAGTGGTGATGGTAGTGGGTGATGGTGGTGATCGTAGTGGGTGATGATGGTGGTGGTGATGGAAGTGGTGATGGAGGAAATGGTGGGTGGTGGTGATGGGTGGTCGGTGATGGTGGTGGTCGGTGATGGTGATGGTGGTGGTCGGTGATGGTGGTGGTCGGTGATGGTGGTGGTCAGTGATGGTGGTGGTGGTGGTCGGTGATGGTGGTGGTCGGTGATGGCGGTGGTCGGTGATGGTGGTGGTCGGTGATGGTGGTGGTCGGTGGTGGTGGTGGTCGGTGGTGGTGGTGGTGGTGGTGGTCGGTGATTGTGGTGGTCGGTGATGGTGGTGGTCGGTGATGGTGATGGTGGTGGTCGGTGATGGTGGTGGTCGGTGATGGTGGTGGTCGGTGGTGGTGGTGGTCGGTGGTGGTGGTGGTCGGTGATTGTGGTGGTCGGTGATGGTGGTGGTCGGTGATGGTGGTGGAGGAGATGGTGATGGTGGTGGAGATGGTGGTGGTGGGTAGTGGTGGTGGCTTAGGCAGCACTAGCGTAGCTGGCTTCACCTCCCCACCACCCACCTCCCCCACACATTACGCCCTACGCTCACGCTAGGTGATACAGGTGTGACCTCAACCTACTAGAGGTGACCTTGCTGCCAGCGTCACCCACATCCCACTCCTCTCAGAGTTACCAACTTTATCCCTTCACTTAACATGACTCTTATCTCAGCAACTCTGATAATGATATACTCCATTATAGGTGTGTGATGCCTCATCTTACACTCTCTCCAGTATATAATATTTACAATGATGATGACACTGCTTGCTGAAACTTCTTCATAATAGATACCCAGGCGTTGCACATGTGTCTTCATGACATACCCAGGTGTTGCACATGTGTCATGACATACCCAGGTGTTGCACATGTCTCTTCATGACATACCCAGGTGTTGCACATGTGTCATGACATACCCAGGTGTTGCACATGTGTCTTCATGACATACCCAGGTGTTGCACATGTGTCATGACATACCCAGGTGTTGCACATGTGTCTTCATGACATACCCAGGTGTTGCACATGTCTCTTCATGACATACCCAGGTGTTGCACATGTCTCTTCATGACATACCCAGGTGTTGCACATGTGTCATGACATACCCAGGTGTTGCACATGTGTCTTCATGACATACCCAGGTGTTGCACATGTGTCATGACATACCCAGGTGTTGCACATGTGTCATGACATACCCAGGTGTTGCACATGTGTCATGACATACCCAGGTGTTGCACATGTGTCTTCATGACATACCCAGGTGTTGCACATGTCTCTTCATGACATACCCAGGTGTTGCACATGTGTCATGACATACCCAGGTGTTGCACATGTGTCTTCATGACATACCCAGGTGTTGCACATGTGTCATGACATACCCAGGTGTTGCACATGTGTCTTCATGACATACCCAGGTGTTGCACATGTGTCATGACATACCCAGGTGTTGCACATGTGTCTTCGTGACATACCCAGGTGTTGCACATGTGTCTTCGTGACATACCCAGGTGTTGCACATGTGTCTTCATGACATACCCAGGTGTTGCACATGTGTCTTCATGACATACCCAGGTGTTGCACATGTGTCATGACATACCCAGGTGTTGCACATGTGTCATGACATACCCAGGTGTTGCACATGTGTCTTCATGACATACCCAGGTGTTGCACATGTGTCTTCATGACATACCCAGGTGTTGCACATGTGTCTTCATGACACACCCAGGTGTTGCACATGTGTCATGACATACCCAGGTGTTGCACATGTGTCTTCGTGACATACCCAGGTGTTGCACATGTGTCTTCATGACATACCCAGGTGTTGCACATGTGTCTTCATGACATACCCAGGTGTTGCACATGTGTCTTCATGACATACCCAGGTGTTGCACATGTGTCTTCATGACATACCCAGGTGTTGCACATGTGTCTTCGTGACATATCCAGGTGTTGCACATGTGTCTTCATGACATACCCAGGTGTTGCACATGTGTCATGACATACCCAGGTGTTGCACATGTGTCTTCATGACACACCCAGGTGTTGCACATGTGTCTTCGTGACACACCCAGGTGTTGCACATGTGTCTTCGTGACACACCCAGGTGTTGCACATGTGTCTTCGTGACACACCCAGGTGTTGCACATGTGTCTTCGTGACATACCCAGGTGTTGCACATGTGTCTTCGTGACATACCCAGGTGTTGCACATGTGTCTTCATGACATATCCAGGTGTTGCACATGTGTCTTCATGACATATCCAGGTGTTGCACATGTGTCTTCATGACATACCCAGGTGTTGCACATGTGTCATGACATACCCAGGTGTTGCACATGTGTCATGACATACCCAGGTGTTGCACATGTGTCATGACACACCCAGGTGTTGCACATGTGTCATGACACACCCAGGTGTTGCACATGTGTCATGACACACCCAGGTGTTGTACATGTGTCATGACACACCCAGGTGTTGCACATGTGTCTTCATGACACACCCAGGTGTTGCACATGTGTCTTCATGACACACCCAGGTGTTGCACATGTGTCTTCATGACACACCCAGGTGTTGCACATGTGTCTTCATGACACACCCAGGTGTTGCACACTTCATGACACACCCAGGTGTTGCACATGTGTCTTCATGACACACCCAGGTGTTGCACATGTGTCTTCATGACACACCCAGGTGTTGCACATGTGTCTTCATGACACACCCAGGTGTTGCACATGTGTCTTCATGACACACCCAGGTGTTGCACATGTGTCTTCATGACACACCCAGGTGTTGCACATGTGTTGTTGCATGTGTCTTCATGAGAACAGGTGTGCATGTGTCTTCATGACACCCAGGTGTGATGTGTCTTCTGACTACCCAGGTGTTTGGCATATGTGTTTGTGAAGCAGGTGTTGCACATGTGTTGTTGCAGTGAGGTGTTGAGGGTGGTGTATGGACAGGTGTGTGCAAGGGTGGTGTGGTGCAAGCCGGTGTTGAGGGGTGGTTCATGTACCAGGTGTGCATGGGGGTTGTATTGGTAACAGGTGTTGACATGGTGGTGGACGGTGTTTGCAGTGTGTTGTGTGAGTCAGGCAGGTGTTGAATGTGGGGCTTCGTAGACTGCATGGTGTTGGCAGGTGGGGGTCTTGATTGTGACTACCAGGTGGTGGTGCAGTTTAAGGTTAATGTGATGTAAGGTGACAAGGTGTTGCCATGTGTCTTATGAGAACCCAGGTGTTGAAGGGTGTGTTCATGAAGGTGTGCATATGTGTGTTGATGGTACATGAGGAGGGTAGTTTGAGATGTGTCGTTGACTTAGGTGTGCACATGTGTCTTCATGCACACCCAGGTGTTGCACATGTGTCTTCAGACGCTCATGGTGTGACAGTGTGCTTCATACCACCCAGGTGTTGCACATGCTTCGACCACCCATTTCAAGTGTCTCACTGACACCCCAGGTGTTACATGTCTTCTGACCCCCAGGTGTTGCCTGTGTCTTCACACACCTCAGTGTTACACGTGTGTCTTCTGACACCAGGTGTTGCACGTAAATGTCTTCTGACACCCAGGTGTTGCACTGTGTCTTCATGACCCAGGTGTATCAGTGTCTTCAGTGACAACCAGGTGTTGCACTTTTCTTCGTGACAACCCAGGTGTTGCACATGTGTCTTCATGACACACCCAGTGTTGCACATGTGTCATGACATACCCAGGTGTTGCACATGTGTCTTCATGACATACCCAGGTGTTGCACATGTGCTTCATGACATACCCAGGTGTTGCACATGTGTCTTCATGACATACCCAGGTGTTGCACATGTGTCTTCATGACATACCCAGGTGTTGCACATGTGCTTCATGACATACCCAGGTGTTGCACATGTGTCTTCATGACATACCCAGGTGTTGCACATGTGTCTTCATGACATACCCAGGTGTTGCACATGTGTCTTCATGACATACCCAGGTGTTGCACATGTGTCTTCATGACATACCCAGGTGTTGCACATGTGTCTTCATGACATACCCAGGTGTTGCACATGTGTCTTCATGACATACCCAGGTGTTGCACATGTGTCTTCATGACATACCCAGGTGTTGCACATGTGTCTTCATGACATACCCAGGTGTTGCACATGTGTCTTCATGACATACCCAGGTGTTGACATGTGTCATGACATACCCAGGTGTTGCACATGTGTCTGACATACCCAGGTGTTGCACATGTGTCTTCATGACATACCCAGGTGTTGCACATGTGCTTCATGACATACCCAGGTGTTGCACATGTGTCTTCATGACATACCCAGGTGTTGCACATGTGTCTTCATGACATACCCAGGTGTTGCACATGTGTCTTCATGACATACCCAGGTGTTGCACATGTGTCTTCATGACATACCCAGGTGTTGCACATGTGTCTTCATGACATACCCAGGTGTTGCACATGTGCTTCATGACATACCAGAGTGTTGCACATGTGTCTTCATGACATACCCAGGTGTTGCACATGTGTCTTCATGACATACCCAGGTGTTGCACATGTGTCTTCATGACATACCCAGGTGTTGCACATGTGTCTTCATGACATACCCAGGTGTTGCACATGTGTCTTCATGACATACCCAGGTGTTGCACATGTGTCTTCATGACATACCCAGGTGTTGCACATGTGTCTTCATGACATACCCAGGTGTTGCACATGTCATGACATACCCAGGTGTTGCACATGTCATGACATACCCAGGTGTTGCACATGTGTCTTCATGACATACCCAGGTGTTGCACATGTCTTCATGACATACCCAGGTGTTGCACATGTGTCTTCTACAACTCAGGTTTTATCTATACCTGTATTGGTGGTTACACCCAGGTTTTCACCGTTTTATCGATGAATACCCAGGTGAGCACAGTGTCTCACGTGACATACCACAGTGTTGCACACTCCACACATACACCAGGAATGACAAGGTTGCAGCAGGATGTTCAGTGACACACACAGGTGTTGACTGGTCTCGGATGAATACCAAGGTGTTGAAATTGTCTTCAGACACAGAGTGTTGAAGTGTGTCTCGGTGACTATACCCAGGATGTTGCACATGGTTTCAGAAGACTATGACCCAGGTGTAGAGCCATGGTCTTCATGACATAGCCCAGAGCATGTGACCTGCAACCACAAATGGCATTTATGAACCACACACACAGGAATGTCAATGTCTTTCTGCATACTGAGGTTGTGAAGTCTTCATGACAATACCAAGGGATTGACAGGCTCATGACTCCAATTCTCCTGAGTTCAATCCACCAGGTGTTGCATGAAGTTAAGGGCAACCCAGAGGTGCACAGTCTTCATGAGACATACCCAGGTGGCAATGTCTTCGGGTGATATACCCATGTGCACATCTTCCTAAGCGCACATCACCTCTAGGCTTGGGCACATGTAACTTCAGACAACCCAGGTGTTACATGATTTCGTTCAACTCCATTAACTTCTTGGCCCATTTATACTTACCATTTGGAACCCACACTTTGCAACACGTAAAAAACTGAATGAAGGTTGCAACGACTCAGAGCACAAGGCACCCCGAGGAGACGAGACAACAACACACACACAGGACAGGAAGAACATACAACACATACAAAACGAGGGAATTGACAAGGTGGACAGAACAGGATGTTCCAGAGTTTGGACACAGCAACAAGGGTCACAGTTGGAGTGAAGACACAGATGAATCACAGGATGTTAGGAATATTTCTTCAGCACAGAGTTGTCAGTAAGTGGAATAGTTTGGGGAGTGATGTAGTGGAGGCAGGATCCATACATAGCTTTAAGCAGAGGTATGATAAAGCAGCTCAGTGAGAGAAGACCTAGTAGCTATCAGCGAAGAGGCGGGGCCAGGAGCATGACTCGACCCCTGCAACCACAATAGGAGTACACACACACCACTACACACACACACCCCCTCCGAGGTGTCCCTGTTTGCAGATGACGTGAAGCTGATGAGAAGAATTCATTCGATCGAAGACCAGGCAGAACTACAAAGGGATCTGGACAGGCTGCAGACCTGGTCCAGCAATTGGCTCCTGGAGTTCAATCCCACCAAGTGCAAAGTCATGAAGATTGGGGAAGGATAAAGAAGACCGTAGACGAGTACAGTCTAGGGGCCAGAGACTACAAACCTCACTCAAGGAAAAGATCTTGGGGTGAGTAAACATCAGGCACATCTCTTGAAGCGCACATCAACCAAATAACTGCTGCAGCATATGGGCGCCTAGCAAACCTCAGAACAGCATTCCGACATCTTAATAAGGAATCATTCAGGACCCTGTACACCGTGTACGTTAGGCCCATATTGGAGTATGCGGCACCAGTTTGGAACCCACACCTAGCCAAGCACGTAAAGAAACTAGAGAAAGTGCAAAGGTTTGCAACAAGACTAGTCCCAGAGCTAAGAGGTATGTCCTACGAGGAGAGGTTAAGGGAAATCAACCAGACGACACTGGAGGACAGGAGAGAGGGGGGACATGATAACGACATACAAAATACTGAGAGGAATTGACAAGGTGGACAAAGACAGGATGTTCCAGAGATTGGACACAGCAACAAGGGGACACAGTTGGAAGTTGAAGACACAGATGAATCACAGGGATGATAGGAAGTATTTCTTCAGCCACAGAGTAGTCAGGAAGTGGAATAGTTTGGGAAGCGAAGTAGCGGAGGCAGGATCCATACATAGTTTTAAGCAGAGGTATGATAAAGCTCACGGTAGAGGGAGTGACCTAGTAGCGACCAGTGAAGAGGCGGGGCCAGGAGCTTGGACTCGACCCCTGCAGCCTCAACTAGGTGAGTACAACTAGGTGAGTACACACACACACACACACACACACACACACACACACACACAACGTAAGTTGATTTGCTTGCCCGGTGACCTAGTTAAACATACAATACCCAGAGGAAGAGATAAATATCGAGAACTATGAGGAGCTTACGAGAGGCTAAGAGGAGGCTATACGAGGAGAGGCGATGATAGAGAGCTATAGAGGAGGCATGAGGAGGCTATAAGGAGGAGAGGCTATCAGGGAGGCATGAGGAGGCTAACGAGGGAGGAAGGAGCTATACGAGGAGAGGCTATACGAGGAGAGCTATACGAGGAGAGGCTATCGAGGAGGCTATACGAGGAGAGGCTATACGAGAGAGCTACGAGGGAGGCTATACGAGGGAGGCTATACGAGGAGGCTATACGAGGGAGGCTATACGAGGAGAGGCTATACGAGGAGAGGCTATACGAGGAGAGGCTATACGAGGAGGAGCTATACGAGGGAGGCTATAGAGGAGGCTATGGGGAGGCTATACGAGGAGGCTATACGAGGGAGGCTAATGAGGAGAGCTATACGAGGAGAGCTATACGAGAGAGGCTATCGAGGAGAGGCTATACGAGAGAGAGGCTATCGAGGAGGCTATATGAGGGGAGGCTATACGAGGAGAGCTATACTGAGGAGGCTATAGAGGAGAGGCTATACGAGGAGAGGCTATACGAGGGAGAGCTATACGAGGAGAGGCTATACGAGAGAGGCTATACGAGGAGGCTATACGAGGAGAGGCTAATGAGGAGAGGCTATACGAGGAGAGGCTATACGAGGAGAGGCTATACGAGTGAGGCTATAGAGGAGGCTATACGAGGAGGGCTATACGAGGGAGGCTATACGAGGAGAGGCTATACGAGGAGGCTATACGAGGAGGCTATACGAGGAGAGGCTATACGAGGAGGCTATACGAGGGAGGCTATACGAGGAGGCTATACGAGAGAGGCTATACGAGAGAGGCTATACGAGGAGAGGCTATACGAGGGAGGCTATATTTATGATTATCATAATAACTAAGTAAATAAAAACATTAACTCCTTTCCCAAGGTAGAAAAACAAATTCCAGAATAAATACAGATATTAGGAGAGCACAATCAGCTGACACGAGAAACAATAAAGCGTGTAGGTTATTACTCACATAATAAACTTTAATGTCCACGCAAGCAAGTCTTACACAGTACACTATTTTAATAGCAGTGTTGTCTAACTGATCGCCAGGTAGACGAGCAGGAAAACATGCAGGTAGACGAGCAGGAAAACATGCAGGTAGACGAGCAGGAAAACATGCAGGTAGACGAGCAGGAAAACATGCAGGTAGACGACGAGGAAAACATGGAGGTAGACGAGCAGGAAAACATGCAGGTAGACGAGTCAGGAAAACATGCAGGTAGACGAGCAGGAAAACATGCAGGTAGGACGAGCAGGAAAACATGCGGTAGACGAGCAGGAAAACATGCAGGTAGACGAGCAGGAAAACATGCAGGTAGACGAGCAGGAAAACATGCAGGTAGACGAGCAGGAAAACATGCAGGTAGACGAGCAGGAAAACATGCAGGTAGACGAGCAGGAAAACATGCAGGTAGACGAGCAGGAAAACATGCAGGTAGACGAGCAGGAAAACATGCAGGTAGACGAGCAGGAAAACATTTAGGTAGACGAGCAGGAAAACATGCAGGTAGACGAACAGGAAAACATGCAGGTAGACGAGCAGGAAAACATTTAGGTAGACGAGCAGGAAAACATTTAGGTAGACGAGCAGGAAAACATGCAGGTAGACGAGCAGGAAAACATGCAGGTAGACGAGCAGGAAAACATGCAGGTAGACGAGTAGGAAAACATGCAGGTAGACGAGCAGGAAACATGCTAGGTAGACGAGCAGGAAAACATGCAGGTAGACGAGCAGGAAAACATGCAGGTAGACGAGCAGGAAAACATGCAGGTAGACGAGCAGGAAAACATGCAGGTAGACGAGCAGGAAAACATTTAGGTAGACGAGCAGGAAAACATGCAGGTAGACGAGCAGGAAAACATGCAGGTAGACGAGCAGGAAAACATGCAGGTAGACGAGCAGGAAAACATGCAGGTAGACGAGCAGGAAAACATGCAGGTAGACGAGCAGGAAAACATGCAGGTAGACGAGCAGGAAAACATGCAGGTAGGCGAGCAGGAAAACATGAGGTAGACGAGCAGGAAACATGCAGGTAGACGAGCAGGAAAACATGCAGGTAGACGAGAGGAAAACATGCAGGTAGACGAGCAGGAAAACATGCAGGTAGACGAGCAGGAAAACATGCGGTAGACGAGCAGGAAACATGCAGGTAGACGAGCAGGAAAACATGCGGTAGACGAGCAGGAAAACATGCAGGTAGACGACAGGAAAACATGCAGGTAGACGAGCAGGAAAACATGCAGGTAGACGAGCAAGAACAGTTATTCCTGTAACTACAAACATATAATTACAAATACTAGAGGCAAGAACGCGCGCACCAAAAGCAATCATTATTTGCACATTCCTGGAAAATTACACCTAGGCTTGAGGGCACATCAGTTATGTGTACATCACCAGGCAGTCATGACTGTCACCAGCCCCGTAAAGCGTACATCACCTGTGTAACTGTGTAATGACTATCACCAGACCTGTCATGTGTACATTACCAGGGCCCGTTATGTGTACATAACTAAGTGTGTCATGACAGTGTCACCAGCTCTGTCATGTGTACTTCACCAGTATAAGAGTGTCACAACAATGAACTAAGTTCCAACAGTTCATGACTGGAGTCACAACATTCAATGAAGGAAGCAACAGTTCATGACTGGAGTAGAGGTAACAGTTAAGTAGTGACTTCGTACTCGCACAGTCACGCTTCTGACACGAACGATAACAATACCTGAAGCACTCACCCGCTCCACCTGGTACCTGCCGTCCTGGTATCTACTGCCCTTGTATCTGCTGCCCTGGTACCTACTGCTCTTGTATCTGCTGCCCTGATACCTACTGCTCTTGTATCTGCTGTCCTGGTACCTACTGTTCTTTTATCTCCTGCCCTGGTACCTACTGCTCTTGTATCTGCTGCCCTGGTACCTACTGCTCTTGTATCTGCTGCCCCGGTACCTACTGCTCTTGTATCTGCTGCCCCGGTACCTACTGCTCTTGTATCTGCTGCCCCGGTACCTACTGCTCTTGTATCTGCTGCCCCGGTACCTACTGCTCTTGTATCTGCTGCCCCGGTACCTACTGCTCTTGTATCTGCTGCCCTGGTACCTACTGTTCTTGTATCTGCTGTCCTGGTACCTACTGCTCTTGTATCTGCTGCCCTGGTACCTACTGCTCTTGTATCTGCTGCCCCGGTACCTACTGCTCTTGTATCTGCTGCCCTGGTACCTACTGCTCTTGTATCTGCTGTCCTGGTACCTACTGTTCTTTTATCTCCTGCCCTGGTACCTACTGCTCTTGTATCTGCTGCCCTGGTACCTACTGCTCTTGTATCTGCTGTCCTGGTATCTACTGCCCTTGTATCTGCTGCCCTGGTACCTACTGCTCTTGTATCTGCTGCCCTGGTACCTACTGCTCTTGTATCTCCTTCCCTGATACCTACTGCTCTTGTATCTGCTGTCCTGGTACCTACTGTTCTTTTGTCTCCTGCCCTGGTACCTACTGTTCTTGTATCTGCTGCCCCGGTACCTACTGCTCTTGTATCTGCTGCCCCGGTACCTACTGCTCTTGTATCTGCTGCCCCGGTACCTACTGCTCTTGTATCTGCTGCCCCGGTACCTACTGCTCTTGTATCTGCTGCCCCGTTACCTACTGTTCTTGTATCTGCTGTCCTGGTACCTACTGCTCTTTTATCTCCTGCCCTGGTACCTACTGCTCTTGCATCTCCTGCCCTGGTACCTACTGCTCTTGCATCTCCTGCCCTGGTACCTACTGCTCTTGCATCTCCTGCCCTGGTACCTACTGCCCTGGTACCTACTGCTCTTGTATCTGCTGCCCTGCTACCTACTGTTCTTGTATCTGCTGTCCTGGTACCTACTGCTCTTGCATCTCCTGCCCTGGTACCTACTGCTCTTGTATCTCCTGCCCTGGTACCTACTGTTCTTGCATCTCCTGCCCTGGTACCTACTGTTCTTGTATCTGCTGTCCTGCTACCTACTGTTCTTGTATCTGCTGTCCTGGTACCTACTGTTCTTGTATCTGCTGTCCTGGTACCTACTGCTCTTGTATCTCCTGCCCTGGCACCTACTGCTCTTGCATCTCCTGCCCTGGTACCTACTGCTCTTGTATATCCTGCCCTGGTACCTACAGCTCTTGCATCTCCTGCCCTGGTACCTACTGTTGTTGTATCTGCTGTCCTGGTACCTACTGTTCTTGTATCTGCTGTCCTGCTACCTACTGTTCTTGTATCTGCTGTCCTGGTACCTACTGCTCTTGTATCTCCTGCCCAGGTACCTACTGCTCTTGCATCTCCTGCCCTGTTACCTACTGTTCTTGTATCTGCTGCCCTGGTACCTACTACTCTTGTATCTCCTGCCCTGGTACCTACTGCTCTTGTATCTCCTGCCCTGGTACCTACTACCATGATCATGCGCCAGCAGAAATAGCTAAGCATGAAGAGAAAAAAAAGAGAAAACGAGAACGTTGATAATAAAAATGAAAGTTATCAGAAGAATAACGACTCAATACTGCAACTCTAAGACTGCAAAATCACCTTCACTAAGACTGCAATACAATGCAACAAACCCCAAACTTCAAGACCACAGGACCAGAGACCTAATCCGAAGACGCTCTACTGCAAGACCACATTAAGACGACGCTGTAATGCCCTATTGCATGACATGACCAGAGACCTCATTAAGACTACGCTCTCCTGCCCTATTGCAAGACCACGTGACCAGAGACCTCATGAAGACCACGCTCTACTGCACACACTCACAGCCTCACCAAGACCCTGGTACCATCCCGAGTCCGTATATCAATTGTATATAATACCGACAAGATGAAGAATTAAACACGTGCACCATCTGGGTATCTTGTAGACGTTGCGCCTTCAAGTGACTTCTTCAATACTACTGCAAGATACCCAGATGTTGATGTAATGTTGGAGAAAACTGACAAGTTGAAGAATGAGACACTTGTGAAACATTTTGGAATTTTTACTGAGGAAATGTTTCGCTAGCCAGTGGCGTCTTCAGTCCTTTACTGAGAAGAACAGTGAAAGATGAGGAAGAGAATAAGGTAATCAGTCCCTCAGCCTGAAGTCTGTGTATTCAGTCCATTAATCTTGAGAAAAGTACAGCTTATGTTGCACCTGTGTCTAATTCTTCATTCTAAGGTCCTAAGACCACAACCCAGCGCTAGGTATATGGCGACCCTGATACCAGATGACCTGGTGACTCAGGTGACCAGGGAACCACTCTTATCTTACCAGTACACATTACAAGCACGGGGAAGAAATCACCCAATACCTGATGTCCCTTTGCTCACCTAGCAGTAAGTAGGTGCCTGGGTGTTAGTTGACTGTTGTTGTTGGTGGCAGCCTGAAATTAAATGAATAGATACAATATGAAGTAACAGCTCTTAGCTTGTAAATAACCCCAGGTAGTGAGAGAGTTCTTAGCTTGTAAATAACCCCAGGTAGTGAGAGAGCTCTTAGCTTGTAAATAACCCCAGGTAGTGAGAGAGTTCTTAGCTTGTAAATAACCCCAGGTAGTGAGAGAGCTCTTAGCTTGTAAATAACCCCAGGTAGTGAGAGAGTTCTTAGCTTGTAAATAACCCCAGGTAGTGAGAGAGTTCTTAGCTTGTAAATAACCCCAGGTAGTGAGAGAGCTCTTAGCTTGTAAATAACCCCAGGTAGTGAGGGAGTTCTTAGCTTGTAAATAACCCCAGGTAGTGAGAGAGCTCTTAGCTTGTAAATAACCCCAGGTAGTGAGAGAGTTCTTAGCTTGTAAATAACCCCAGGTAGTGAGAGAGCTCTTAGCTTGTAAATAACCCCAGGTAGTGAGAGAGCTCTTAGCTTGTAAATAACCCCAGGTAGTGAGAGAGCTCTTAGCTTGTAAATAACCCCAGGTAGTGAGAGAGCTCTTAGCTTGTAAATAACCCCAGGTAGTGAGAGAGCTCTTAGCAAATTCAAGAGTGCAAGATAAGGATCAAACATTTAAAATAAAAAAAAATGCAGCAGACAATCCCAGTATAGTAATAAAATAAGAATGATGCTCAACGAGGCTAAGAACCACGTTAACAGCTGGTGAATTTCGGTTTAGGGAACGGAGGTGGGGGTATGTATACATGTATATACATGCAATATATGTATATACATATATTTTATTGTATTGGTATTGATCAATAACAACACTACGACTAGCCAAGGAGTCGAACCCATCCTGCTTTTACCCGCCTCATCGCGGGCGAAAACTTGTGACGCCCTAATGTACGGGACCACACAATCCTTAAGAGTAGCGCATCCAGCGGAACTGGATGTTGTACTCGCTACCCAAGGATATATAGTAGTGTGGATGACTCGAGGCTAATTTCATTCTACTCCCTGTTTGGTGTACTAGTACAACGTGCAGTATTTTATATTATTGTAACCTCGAACAAGACTCCTTGGCTAGTCGCAGTGTTCTTATTGATATAGATCAACATATATATATATATATATATATATATATATATATATATATATATATATATATATATATATAAATATATCTCACTATATAATTCAACACTGACTAGCAGTGTTGAATTATATATATATTATATATATATATATATTATATATATATATATATATATATATATATATATATATATATATATATATATATATATAATGATGGGGTCCACCTCTGGTGTAAATTGTGGGACCCACAGCCTCGGAAAGTGGATAAAAAGGCTTCAAGGAAGAATATTTGGATTTCTTCCTGAAGCCGTTTGAATATTTCACTTCCCCTACCACATCTTTTCATATTTTTTTTTATCAATAGGAATATTTTATTACATAATATGGTACAGAAGATTTAAGAGATACATTGTTGATATAAAGGTGGCATATAAGGTACATGTTGTTACGTGTGTATCACCGATTTTAAGGCGAAAATCTCATCCAGCTCCTCAGAGCTGGGGCGTGTGCCCAAAATACAGCAGGCATTACCCCTCTGAACAGCCGCACTGAGATGCAATATAGTGAACAATACAACTGTAATCCAGAATTTCACTTCACAAAGGGGATGAGACGCAGCAGCTGTTGAAGTTACTGCTGCTGTTATTGTTGCTTCAGCTGAAGTTACTGCTGCTGTTATTGTTGCTTAAGTTACTGCTGCTGTTATTGTTGCTTCAGCTGTTGAAGTTACTGCTGCTGTTATTGTTGCTTCAGCTGTTGAAGTTACTGCTGCTGTTATTGCTGCTTCAGCTGTTGAAGTTACTGCTGCTGTTATTGTTGCTTCAGCTGTTGAAGTTACTGCTGCTGTTATTGTTGCTTCAGCTGTTGAAGTTACTGCTGCTGTTATTGTTGCTTCAGCTGTTGAAGTTACTGCTGCTGTTATTGTTGCTTCAGCTGTTGAAGTTACTGCTGCTGTTACTGCTGCTTCAGCTGTTGAAGTTACTGCTGCTGTTATTGTTGCTTCAGCTGTTGAAGTTACTGCTGCTGTTATTGTTGCTTCAGCTGTTGAAGTTACTGCTGTTGTTACTGCTGCTTCAGCTGTTGAAGTTACTGCTGCTGTTACTGTTGCTTCAGCTGTTGAAGTTACTGCTGCTGTTATTGCTGCTTCAGCTGTTGAAGTTACTGCTGCTGTTATTGTTGCTTCAGCTGTTGAAGTTACTGCTGCTGTTACTGTTGCTTCAGCTGTTGAAGTTACTGCTGCTGTTATTGCTGCTTCAGCTGTTGAAGTTACTGCTGCTGTTACTGTTGCTTCAGCTGTTGAAGTTACTGCTGCTGTTACTGTTGCTTCAGCTGTTGAAGTTACTGCTGCTGTTACTGCTGCTTCAGCTGTTGAAGTTACTGCTGCTGTTACTGCTGCTTCAGCTGTTGAAGTTACTGCTGCTGTTACTGTTGCTTCAGCTGTTGAAGTTACTGCTGCTGTTACTGTTGCTTCAGCTGTTGAAGTTACTGCTGCTGTTACTGTTGCTTCAGCTGTTGAAGTTACTGCTGCTGTTATTGCTGCTTCAGCTGTTGAAGTTACTGCTGCTGTTACTGCTGCTTCAGCTGTTGAAGTTACTGCTGCTGTTATTGCTGCTTCAGCTGTTGAAGTTACTGCTGCTGTTATTGCTGCTTCAGCTGTTGAAGTTACTGCTGCTGTTACTGCTGCTTCAGCTGTTGAAGTTACTGCTGCTGTTACTGCTGCTTCAGCTGTTGAAGTTACTGCTGCTGTTATTGCTGCTTCAGCTGTTGAAGTTACTGCTGCTGTTATTGCTGCTTCAGCTGTTGAAGTTACTGCTGCTGTTACTGTTGCTTCAGCTGTTGAAGTTACTGCTGCTGTTATTGCTGCGTCAGCTGTTGAAGTTACTGCTGCTGTTATTGTTGCTTCAGCTGTTGAAGTTACTGCTGCTGTTATTGTTGCTTCAGCTGTTGAAGTTACTGCTGTTGTTACTGCTGCTTCAGCTGTTGAAGTTACTGCTGCTGTTACTGTTGCTTCAGCTGTTGAAGTTACTGCTGCTGTTATTGCTGCTTCAGCTGTTGAAGTTACTGCTGCTGTTATTGTTGCTTCAGCTGTTGAAGTTACTGCTGCTGTTACTGTTGCTTCAGCTGTTGAAGTTACTGCTGCTGTTATTGCTGCTTCAGCTGTTGAAGTTACTGCTGCTGTTACTGTTGCTTCAGCTGTTGAAGTTACTGCTGCTGTTACTGTTGCTTCAGCTGTTGAAGTTACTGCTGCTGTTACTGCTGCTTCAGCTGTTGAAGTTACTGCTGCTGTTACTGCTGCTTCAGCTGTTGAAGTTACTGCTGCTGTTACTGTTGCTTCAGCTGTTGAAGTTACTGCTGCTGTTACTGTTGCTTCAGCTGTTGAAGTTACTGCTGCTGTTACTGTTGCTTCAGCTGTTGAAGTTACTGCTGCTGTTACTGCTGCTTCAGCTGTTGAAGTTACTGCTGCTGTTATTGCTGCTTCAGCTGTTGAAGTTACTGCTGCTGTTACTGCTGCTTCAGCTGTTGAAGTTACTGCTGCTGTTATTGCTGCTTCAGCTGTTGAAGTTACTGCTGCTGTTATTGCTGCTTCAGCTGTTGAAGTTACTGCTGCTGTTATTGTTGCTTCAGCTGTTGAAGTTACTGCTGCTGTTATTGCTGCTTCAGCTGTTGAAGTTACTGCTGCTGTTATTGCTGCTTCAGCTGTTGAAGTTACTGCTGCTGTTACTGTTGCTTCAGCTGTTGAAGTTACTGCTGCTGTTATTGCTGCTTCAGCTGTTGAAGTTACTGCTGCTGTTATTGCTGCTTCAGCTGTTGAAGTTACTGCTGCTGTTATTGCTGCTTCAGCTGTTGAAGTTACTGCTGCTGTTACTGTTGCTTCAGCTGTTGAAGTTACTGCTGCTGTTATTGCTGCTTCAGCTGTTGAAGTTACTGCTGCTGTTATTGCTGCTTCAGCTGTTGAAGTTACTGCTGCTGTTATTGCTGCTTCAGCTGTTGAAGTTACTGCTGCTGTTATTGTTGCTTCAGCTGTTGAAGTTACTGCTGCTGTTATTGCTGCTTCAGCTGTTGAAGTTACTGCTGCTGTTACTGTTGCTTCAGCTGTTGAAGTTACTGCTGCTGTTATTGCTGCGTCAGCTGTTGAAGTTACTGCTGCTGTTACTGTTGCTTCAGCTGTTGAAGTTACTGCTGCTGTTATTGTTGCTTCAGCTGTTGAAGTTACTGCTGCTGTTACTGTTGCTTCAGCTGTTGAAGTTACTGCTGCTGTTATTGC